>NC_068355.1:29918249-30033785 GCF_020536995.1 Dreissena polymorpha | reverse complement strand
ATTTAAAAGACTCAGTTGCGGCCGCGATTTAACCAAGCTTGGGATATTCGTGAGGAAACAATTACATATTATATAAACGTTATCTGTGAAATGTCACGAATGTCGATGTTTAATTTGAAAGAATTGCCAGAATCAAAGCTCTGCTCTTTACTAAAATGTGGTCGGGGATCGAACCCGGTACCGCGTCGCTATAAAAGCTAGCTCATAATGCAAGGCAGTATAAGTTCTTCTTATACCGCACCCTGATACATTAAAATTGAAGGAGATATGTTTTATAATCTCACATACTAATGCAAAATAAATGCGATTAAAGATGAATGAACGGACCGGGTCGACGATGAGACTTCTATTGGTTCAATTGCTTTGTCGGCTCAGTTACAATTTAGAAGTACCCCCGTGTACTCTTAAGTACTCTTAAGTTTACTTAACTGTACCCCCGTGTACAAAAAATACGCTTAAAGGTATCCGGTCATACCCCTAGGTACTTTCTTACTTAGTATGTATTTTCCGTACCACGGGTACTTTGTAGTATACTTATGAATATCCGGGTACTTTTAAGTACTTATAGTTCCTGACCCGATTGAACCGACAATGACCAATTGAACATTTCTAAATGTACCCTTGTGGTGGTTCATGAGCCTTAAAATTGTAGGCATCACACTATGATCATGATTACTCTACCAGGTTGTTGAGAATTCGCCGGTGACGTCACTTTTCTGACCTCATACGCAGAGGCTACGGGGTGACGTCACAGAGCAAGTTGTATCAGGGTCTGTAGTTGTGAATTTCCCGAGCAACGTCTGTGTGACAGTGGCGTCAGAGATGCTCGCAGAACTTCCGGGCATGCCGGAGGACAAAAGTCGGCGGCTAAAGTGAAATACCAATGCAGTGGTAAACATAAACGTAATACATTATTACGTGATAGAACGCTTCATTCATGATATAACAAAAGTCGGCGGCTAAAGTGAAATAGGTAACAGTTCACTTGTAAATAAACCCTTTGTTTGGCGGGGGGGGGGGGGGGGGGTGGGGGTTGGGGGTAAACATAAATTGCCTACCGTATTAATACAGGCTGGCTGTGTGAACGTGTGATTGACGTGTTGACGCTGTCTGTACAATCCACGTTGATGACGTGAGGTCCATCGGCGGCCGCTAACGTCGCCCCCGCTTTAACGCGGGTATTGAACGCTGAAAACAAGCATAATTCGTCGGTCGATAAAAAAAAATAACTCGCCGAAATAAGTAATTATGAGCATTTGTTTGTTTACTGACTACTGGAGGAAAGGAGATTCTTACTGTAGCGGAGGGAGAAAGAAACTCGTGAAATGGTATACTTTAGACTCTTGCTTGGTGTGAAATATGACCAGCCCTCTATCAAAAACGGGGCTTTTATGGAATTAAAAAATATATATTTAAGCTGAAAGTATCGTGGCTAATTAATCTATGCGAACTGCACAGGCTAATCAGAGAAGACAATTTACGCACATGCATTAAGCTCCGTTTCCCAGAGCACGGCTCTTGAAGAGTTTAAGATAATTGGATCCTATCTAGATCTGACGAGAAAATTACTCCAGAAAACCAGATTTTAACTTGCAATCGTAACACGAGACTATGCGATATTGACTTATAATTCATTTCAAATGTGTTTTACATATAAAGTAAAATCCATTTCTGTTTAGCCACTTTTGCAACATTGAAATTCGACGACAGACAACCTGGGCTAGTGGCGAGTACCACTTCAAAACGGGCGTTTTGCGGCGCTCTCACGGAGCAGTTTACGGCGTCATCGCTGTCTGTCACGCTGAACGTGTGGAGGATTGTGGCGACCGTCTGCAACCCGTCGTTGATAGCCGTTCCGATCGCCGGAAGTACTGATATCACCGGAGGCTAAAGTCGCCAAGAGAAAAACATGTGTAAAACCCGGCAAACCCCGTTGACTCTGCAACCTGTTACTGCATGTGCGTAAAGTGCAGTCTGCACAGGCTAATCAGGGACGACACTTTTCCACACAATGAAGATTTTCGCGAAGAAGAGACTTCCGTTCAACGAAATGAAATCCACAAAAGCGGAAAGAGTCGTCCCTGAGTAGTATATGCGGATTGCACTGGCGAATATCCTTATGGGATGACACTTTACGCAGATGCACTGAACCCATAAAAACATCCAACATACTTTTTAAAACAGTTCCATACAAACCTCGTCGACAATATTGACGTTGAACGTTCCCGTGGTGGCGGTGTTTCCATCCGTACACGTGATCGTCAACGGCAACGGAACCGCCTGGTCATTGAAGTCTATAGACGCTTGTGTAACGGCGGCACTGACCCACACTTGGAACTCTAGAATAAGACATGTTTAAAGGTAAAAAAAAATATATTGGTTGTTTAAAATTTATTTAAAATGGTGTGGTCTTTAAGGATCTTGTTCACGATGTCACACTTTTACAACAAAGCGTAACCTAGACTTTTGGAGTTAGGGCGGCGGATGTACACTCGACACGCTTCACTTGGTGACCGACGAACTTACAGTCGGAGTAAGATCGAATGCATGCGCTTAATCGCATACACCATTGAGACTTCTGTATCGAGCTTTTATCAAGCGTGCTCCACAAAATGACTTATTATTGAGAAGACTTAATCCGTTATTAAAAGACGCCATACCCGGCTTTTGAAGATCTGCTGGTGACGTCACGGGTCTGATCTCATACACTGACGTCAGCGATGACGTAATACTGCATGTCGTGTCGGGATCGGTAACGGTGAAGACACCGAGTGACGTCGCGGTGACGGTCGAGTCGGAAAAAGACGGAGATGTGCCGGGAATTCCCGTAACGAACGTCGGAGGCTATAAAAATATAAAATACCATGATTTTTTTGTTACAGTAAAGACCTGTATTTTATTAGTAAAATCCGTGCAATATGTGATTATATAGATGGATGTTAAGCGTTCTACATAAAAACACAGTTAATGAAATATGAGGAGTATTTTAAAATGAATTGCTCAACTTTAAAAAATGAATTGCTAAAGTCAATGGTTAATATAAAACATGTATAGCATTCGTTTTCAAAATCTGAACTGTTAACTGAATGACATATAAATAAATAGATGATCAATAGTAGAAGTAGTATTTGTTGTAGTTGTTGTTGTTGTCGGTGTTGTCGTTGTTGTTATTGTTTTTGTTCTTGTATACAATTGATCAATTATAGTGTTCGATGTCTTTGACGTTCAAGTTCTTGACCAGTTGTGGAAGTCAATTTGACAAATGAAAAGCGACCGGCAATTTTCACTATACATTTTTCTGTCAGAAAGAAACTCTATGTTAAATTCCAAAAGATTGAATGTGTATACACGAAATACCGTGTCACCTAACAGAACAGGTGAAAAGATGTTTGTGTACAATAGTACCGCTGTGAACAAAATCAGCTTGAATGTGCAACATCGTTTGCTTAAAAAAACAAGCATATGTTCAAAACCCATCAACACTCAAAATCAACGAATATTTCTTACAATATTTCGAAAAATAAAGTTAACACAAAAAAATTAATGTTACATAAAGCAATATCCTAAATTGCGAAATATGTGGTCGTTCTTATGATTACGACGCTGCCCGGAGCCAGTATCGAGTTCGCTGGTAAATATTCGGATATCGTGGCGTGAAATTAACATGGAATCTTTTGTCGCAAAAAAAGTAATAACGAGCATTTTGTATCTCATTAAATCTATGTTACCATACCATATATAGCGTTGAAAATTTCGCTATTGCTATAAGGAACACTGATTTCGTATGGGTTAACTTTATTTTACGAAATATTTTGCGAAATATTCGTTGAGTTTGAGTATTTATGTTACTTTAAAAAAAGGATATGTTGATTTTCAATTTTTGAGAAAAAAATGTTCTTGAAAATACAGATGATTAAAATAACGTATGTATTAATTTTTTGTCTAAAATATCAGGCTTTTAAAAAACAATATCACAATATAACGAATATGAAGATGTCACAGATTCGGATGGACAATATTTTGTGAGCACTATAATATTGCGAGACAAATGAAGTACACTGATTATTATTTGTGATACATTAACCCATTTATGCGTAGTGGACTCTCCCATCCTTCCAAATTGGATCAATTTATTTCCAAAATTAGGGATGTCTAGTATATTTATTTCTATATTTAGAATAGGTCTTACAAAAAATCATTTAAGCAAACAGCGCAGACCCTGATGAGACGCCGCATCATGCGGCGTTTCATCTGGGTCAACGCTGTTTGCCAAGGCATTTTTTTTCTAGACGTTAGGCATAAATGGGTTAATGTTCGTTGATTTTGTGGGTTTACCGATCCACGAATTTAACACAAAAACTTCGGAAAATGACCGACTACATTTCAACATTTCTTCCTAAATTGAAAATCCACAAATTGACCTGCGTATGAAAATGTATTTTTAGGCAACAAAATATCATGGCCACAAATATAAAGAGAATATTATGTGAGTTTTGGATAAAGATCAAGTTTATCACGCGAGGCTTTGAACCATGCACGCCTCGCGCTACCATGGTTCGAGCCGAGCATGATAAACTTGATATTTATTCAAAACTCACATAGTATTCTATTTATTCTATTATTTCATCCCCTTTTCCATTAATAATTATAAAACATCGCATTTTATGACGATTTTATCTTTCCGTAATTGACAAAAACGTATTCTCCATTTTTTGGAATATCCCAAATCTGATCTAAAAATAGCGATAGTATAAAGCTTAAGTTTATAAGATCGTTGTTATAGTATCGATTTTCATCTGGTTATAGGATAAAAATGATTTCGAAGTACCTTCTCAAGTAAGGGAGAAGTAAACGTTCTTTGAACAGTTAACTGCGTGATTGAGAACCCACGAAGTCCACGAAAATTAGAGTAGACCGTATAATATGGACTTCGCAGTACTTCACAGATTAACGTGTCTAAGGAAAAGACATTTTTAAAACAAAAAATCACGAAATTAATTCCGACAAATAAAATGGTTTGTATGGTACCTTATCAAGTAAGGGAACCGTGAACGTTTCGGTTATGATATTCGCCGGCGATCTGTCATCAACGCACTGAACGTTAACGAGGAGAGGTGACGTCGCCGCGTCCAACTTCACGCCGGCTTTCACCCAGATGGCAAATGTCGGCGCCGTGCCAGGAACCACGTTGAAGAAGCTGTCCTGTGGCGCCTGTGGCGTAAGGAGGCGATACCTGTACCTTTACACCTATTTATTGTTGCTCGAATGCATCGAGAATCTAAAGGTTATTCAAACTCTATCGAGTCCGATTCCTGGTGAGATCCAGTACTTGGTGTCTTTGGGAGGATATAATGAGAACTCCCACATTGGGGATCGCACATATGAACGCCCTGTCGCTAGGCGGACACCATATCTATAACACCACGGCATTCTCACATAGAGGATAATTGGATGTTTATTGGTTTCGGTTGGTAATAGATTTTAATGCACAATAAATAAGAAAGCTTCTTATTTGCACACATTACTGCGCCAATTGTGAAAATACCGGTATTTATTTTTATGCAGTCATGAGTTGAACAAAAGAACACTATATCAACAAGTTTACTTTAAAGTTAATGCTTTTTCAAAGTTTTCTTACTGTCAAGTTCTTTTCCCATTTGCTTTTTTGTACTGGTATTTATATGTTTAGTCTCAATAGCAAAAGCTTTTTGTTGAAGTTTACATGTAAAAAAACACTTAAAAAACAAACAGCCCGTGTTCTTTTTTTCATTGTTTGTGTACTTGATGGGTGTATAAAAAGTAATAGTAATTATACAATTTACATACAAAATCTATAGTTGATATTTCCAGAATTTTACGATTATACTCACTATAACGATTTTTATATAGTAATCCCAGAAATTACTTACCTAAATTGAGCAAGTTATGAAACTCTGGTCGTTGGCGTCCGTGACGCTGAACGTGCGAAGTGACGCCCCGTCAGCAATCCGTCGGCAAGCGCCGGCGACAGCGTAGCGGGAAGTCCGGTAAAAACCGGTTTCTAAAGAAATATGTAGGTTTATTGTGATCTTCTTATAAATCTGGAAACGTCATTACCTGTTTGAAGCAATAGCGAAAACAGAAGAGTAACACATGACGTTCTAAAAATATGCAGGACCGCGACGTCAAACCATAGAATCATTTCTTTACAGGTTTATATACGAATTTCATCTTCCAAGCTTCTGTGACATTTACATTTGACTTTTTTGCCTTAAAAATTTAGGGCGTCATATGTAACCAGCATACCCATTTTGATGATCGTAAGTCCAAGCGTTCTCTTGATATCGAAGGGAAAAGAAATTGATAAGGGACCGACCGACCAACTTTGAATCATCAGGCGATTTATTGCATAAATTTATCTTACGGACGATTCCGGAAATACTCCATGTATCACGATTGTTGAGATCTATCTAACCGAGGAATCCGGACAAAATCGATGTATCACTATTGCGACCGACCGACGTACTTTTCGAACAGTGGAATACCAATTACAACGGAATGAGTGCTAGAATGTATATTGAGAAAAATTATGACAGTGCAAAACACATGTTTTTTGTCAAAAGTTTAAACGCTAAACGTTCACATCGACTTCAGTAAACAGTTTTTACTAAATAATAAACGATAAACGATTAACTTATTCGAAAACATGTTTTAACAAATGATTAAATCGTTTTTCAGTTATTCATTTTTATTATGCTTACGTCATCGGCTATATTGATGGTCCTTGATGACGTCACAGTGTTGATAGCATCAGTGCACGTGACGGTGATCGTTTAACTCGTAGCAGAGTCTTAATCAAGCAGGGCAATCGTCTTGACGTCGAACCCTTTAAAAAAAGCACCTAATTAACCATGATGGCTTAGCAAAAGGTGTCACCGATATTTAAACAATTTTAGCATCTCTTTGACACTCGCATTAACAAAAATTCATCCACCTTCTCCTCATCATCATCAACATCCACCTCCTCCTCCTCCTCCTCCTCCTCCTCCTACTCATCATCATCATCATCACTATAACATCATCATCATAAGCAGCAGCTGCAGCAGTATACTGATAATTATATTCCTACTCCTCATCAACAAAACCACTATAACAATCATCATGACCATTTTAATGGATTCACCACTATCACAATCATCATCATCATTAAAATAACGTCACTAAACTTACGTATTACCGTCACCAAACTAACGTAACGACGTCTGCACATTAACGTAATGACGTCACCAAACTTACGTTGAGCTCCGGTAGCGGTATCCACCTTGGTGATGCCAAACTTTGCACTCTCCGGCGCGTTGATGGAACAGGAAATAGCGTCATCCTGGTCGGTAACGGTGAACTGATGTACGGAAGTGCCCACTGGCGATAGGTCACCCAGTGGACCGGAAGTACCGGCAAAATTGGTTAGAACGGGGGCCTTTAATGAAGATTTACTCTTTTTTTTCAATTTGAAAGTAAAGCATATGCCATATCTTAAGAATTATTTTTTATATAGAGAGGTAAAAAAACAACTTGTGTAATGTATCCCATGATGTATGCTATAATATCTAAGTCTACGCCCTTACAAACGGAATATATAGCTTATATCTATGTCCATAGTGTTTTCGCTCAGTTATATCCATTATTATTTTATTTTTGAAATCACTGTCACAACTTTAGAAAATCGTCAAATATATAAAAAGTTAGTTTTTTCAATGTTGTCCAAGCAATATCAGGCCATATTTTCTTAAAACAAACGCTTTTCTTCATTATACCGTTTGCTTCACATCGGGAACTAAAATACACAACTTCTATGTCTGGAATCGAACGTCTCCTGTACCGCAATCCTCACGCCTCCCCTCCCCCGCCCCGCCCCGCCCTCACCTTTCGCCCGCCACGCTTTGGCGATCCACAAATGTGAATTATTTCATATATCTGTCATTGCATTGACCAAATGCAACCGTCCATAGCTTAGGGATGTATTGGACGCTGCTTTCCGGACACATCAACGGACCGACAGACCGAGCTACTCCGAAACACTGCGTTCATGCGGTCTTCCGATTGCGGTGCTCATGTAGGAGAGAATACCGGTGAATTCGATAAAGAAATGAGCCGCGCATGGGTAAAACGGGGCTTAATGCATGTGCGTTAAGTGTCGCACCAGATTTATCTGTCTTGTCTGCAGAGGCTGATCAGGGACGATACTTTCCGCTTTAACAGGATTTGTTGATAAAAAAGAGAATTTCTTTAAAGCCTCTATAACGTTCAAAATCAAAGACAATTTCATAAAGTATTTCGTAAAATAAAGTTAACACCTAAGCAATCAGTGTTCCTTAAAGCGATAGCCACAATTTTAACGCTAGATGTCATATGATAACATATATTTTTGTAGATAAAAAAATGCTCGTTTTTATTTATTTGTGACACAATTAATTCCATTTTAATTTCCCGCAAATATATCTATTCATACGAAACACGAACACTAAAATGGTACCATGTTAGTGTTAATGTGTTGTATGAATACATATCGTTGCGGGAAACTAAAATGGAATTAAATATGCAAAACAATAATAAAAACGAGCATTTTGTGTCTACAAACATCTATTTTACCAGACCACATCTGGCGTTGAAATTTCGGCAATTGCCATTAGGAACACTGATTTTTAATTGTTCAACTTTATTTTACGAAATATTGTACAAAATTTTCGTTGATTTTGAGTAGTAATGGGGCTTTAAAAGTAAAATGCCGTACAAGCGGACTGCAGAGGCTAATCTCAGACGACACTGTACGCACTTGCATTAAGCCCCGTTTTCCCAGAGCGCCGCTTAAATGTACACGTACCGCGTCCGAAATGTCCACCTTGTAACTGTTGGTGATTTGGTCCGTCCCGTCACTGCACGTGATCGTCATGGATTCTACAGCGGTGACGTCATGATTCAGCGTACTCGCTGACCCCGCCTTCAGCCAAAGTTCGTAGGCTGCAGATAAAACAAATTGCAAACTTTAACTAGTTGACAATAATACTGCAAGAACTAAAAATATAAATTATTGAATAAAATCAGAGTAATGTAATAAAAACGAAAATTATATGAAAATTATATATAAATATAATAAGAAATAACACATATTTAACAAAAAAATGAAGAAAATATAAATAATTCACTTAACATATTCAAATAAGTGCAAAAGTACATTTTTTAAAAATAAGTTCAAAAAATGAAAACAGTGAAAACATAGTCAGCCTAAATGTTTAAAGAAAATAAAAATAAAACTCACTATATGTATCAGTATGAACTATCCAAAGAGTTTGTTTATTGTTGGTCAGATGACTCGTTTAGAGAAAATAGAGCGTAATTCTTGTTCATTAAAAATAACCACATAGCAGCCTGTGCAGTCCGCACAGGCTCATTAGGGACGACACTTTCCGCCTTAATGGTAAGTTTCGTTTATAAGCATTTCCGAAACGAAACTCCAGTGCAGGCGGGGCGTACTTTTTTAAAGTTTTTTTCTTAGATTTGTAAATAATACGAACCTGATCCAACCGTTTTGATTTCAAACTTGGTGTTATCGACTGTGCACGTAATTGGGTTCGTGTCCGTGATGTCAAATGCATAGAGAGACCTAGCCGTTGTCGTGGCGTCACTGATCGGGGTCGGGGTGAACGGTCAGAAGAGAAACCGGAACAAACACCGGGGCCTAGAGAGTAGAGGTCAATTAATTCAGAAAAATTCACTCATTAAGTAGTTGCATTACATAAACTCAACCAGAAACGAAAAACGTTTTATATAATTTTTGAATCACTTTATTTATAGACTTCTTAAACCGCTAACAAAATGCTAAGTAGAAGATGTCTGATACTTAAACATCTTAAGAGCAATTTATTAAATAAATACATTTATATGAGTATTGTCAAGTTGTTTAAGTTAATAATCGTTCACATTTGCCAAAATACTATAATTAGGTATACTTGTACTTATAATATGAAATCTTCAAATTGTATTAGATTTTGAATGTTTGGCTTTCAATTAAATCAAAAATATGTGGTATATGTTTTCCTGTAGTTTATAGAGAAAAATATGCAATATTATTACTTATTTCGAACAGAAAAAAACTATTAATGAGACAAAAAGTGAATTCTTTCATTATCTTTTACGATCAAATGACGGATGTATTATTCCCGCGAAGGTCTTAAGTTTAAACCTCTTAAAATGTTAATAAACTGTTAAAAAGAATTAAATAACAAGACAATAATTTTGTACATCCGCTTGTAATGACATAGAAAATCAATATATTCACTCATTCATGAACATATTTTTTAATTAAATGGGAATAGGGATTTTTCTGAAATAATCACGTAATGACCTAAAAACGATGTCATTTTACAGTAAAAAGTGAACATGAGCGAAAGTTTTCACTTTCATCAAAACAGTAGATTATCATATTTAAATCTCTGAGAATTTTTTCGATGCATTATCCATTAAAAAGCATTAATAATATTAAGCAATAATTGAATTGATATTTCATATATGGTTCACTGATATTCCCCAATAAATAAAAAGAAAAAATAAGGTAAGCTCACACAATGTTTTACTCTGATAGATCTGGCATGCACCGAATTTAGCACTACTTTTAGAGCAAAATTAGCTTGGACAAAATACCCACATAAGACTAGCTTATTATCGTCGACCAGGATTATAACTGAAATTAATCTTAATTCACAAGTCAACTTGTTTCGACGTCAGCTTTCTTTAACGACACACTGTTCTTTACGTCACGTTGTGTATGACGTCACGCGATTTCTGACGGGTCACTGATGACGTAACACTTACTGTATTCGTAACGGTGACTGTAATTGTTCCGGTGGCGGTGTCGCCGCAGCGGTCGGTGGCAGTGATAGTCAGTGGATAACTTCCGGCACTCAAGGAGGCGCCGCTGCGAATATCATCTGAAAATTTGAATTGATATATATTGTTAAAGAATAAGGTATGGAGAAAACCAGGGTTTTTTCACTAGACAATGTCGTCTAGATTTTTTTATTTATTTGAAAAGCCGTACCTATACATGTACTATGAAAACTAAGTACTGGAGGACAACGGCATACAACTATGTACATAAAGTAGTTGCTACGCCTGAAGAAGTTAAATACTGTTGAACAAGTTAAGTCATTGTAACGTTCACGTGCTGTCACTGTAAGTAACAAATGCCCCCAAAGAATTATTTTGACCCAAACGTGTGATATTGACCTTTTCTTTCTTGTCCTTTGAGATAGCAGCCAAGTTTTTGAATGCCATAATATAAAGTTCATCAGTGGTTGGCAAAATTATGGATTATAATGCATTGTTGTTGTTGTGTTTTTTTTTTAAATCAAAATCAAGTCTGGTAATCGGCCCCATTCCCAATGGAAAAAGGTATATTTTTTTCGAAATAGGAGCTAAAAATTCCCAATAGAAGGTTTGCAAAAAGAATTGATCTCAATATTTTGTCCATTTCTCATCCATATGAGCTCAACCTTAGTATATATAATACTGAAATCACTTATGTTCTCAATTTTGAAGCATCTTTTAGCAAAACAATTACAAAACTGATTCCCCAATTTAGGCAAAATGACGAAAATTTTCCCCATCCAAAGGGACACGGCCTCATTCCCAAAATGGTAAAGAAAAACACACACTGTCGGTTAACTCTTGAAATCAAGAAAATTCATGTCCCACGTTCTCAAGAAAATTCATGTCCAACGATATCAAGAAAATTCATGTCCCACGAAATCAAGAAAAATCACGCCCCAAGAAATCAAGAAAAGTCATGTCCCACGAAATCAATAAAATTCATGTCCCACGAAATTAAGAAAATTCATGTCCCACGAATAATAATGAGTTTACAATATTCGAAGACCGGCTCATATCTATCATAGGCTGAGCATATATATATCCTTGCTGAAAATAATCGTTTCAAGACGTACATCCCGTGGCAGTCTTAACCACCGAGAAAAGGGAACTTCCGGCATTCTTCATGACGCTGAAACCGGAAGTAACCGCCACGAGATCGGTTGTGTCCGCATCCGTGACGTCAATGGTGAATATCGGCTGTGACGTCTTAGTGTCGCTGATTGTGACGCTATCGTCCACGATTACTGGATCCTCATCTGAATACGCATAATGAAATAAATGCGAGCTCATAACATAACTATTTACTGATAATACAAATTATTTTCGGTTTTGTTTTTGTTTCATTGGTTTCTTCTTTGTATGTTTTTTCTTCTTTAAGACATACTCAGACTCGCAGCAATCGTATTGATTATATCGATAACGTCAATCACACCAAATCATATGAATCACTCAATCACACCAAACAACCACATAAATCACATCAATGGCCAAAAGAACTTTAAAAAAAGGACAAAGTGAGCGACGACCAAACCAAATGTTGATAGACGTACCCTTTTTTCAAACGATGTAAATATGTGAGAATCCCGTCGCTGGCGATATACATAGACAACCGCTACTTACTGGCAGTCACAACCGCTCCGGCGGCGTAGGTATTGGCAGTATCCGGCGTCATCGCCCAGGGAACTTCCGTCCCAACGACCGGGGCCGCCAGCACCTGGTTCTGGGTGCTCGGACCCGCTGCGACGCTGGGAGGAATGAGCTCTGCACCGGATGTGTACCTGCGTAACAATAACAAATAGGGGAATTCCACTTCGACCCGATTCCCCACGATTTGTCCCGATTTCCAATATTCTGAGGTCGGGGACATTCTTAGCTCAATCGGCGAAGGTCCTAACTCATTTGTAGTTAGTCGCGGGCCGATCGTAAATTATTCCTTCAACTCGTGAGGTCCGGAAAAATCGTGGCCAGATTTTAAACGTGTTTAAAATTTGACCAAGACAGAATTTAATCGCAGTTGACTCGTAACAGCGTCGTAGTGCGTTCTTGGGCGTCGTGTTAGAATCGTAGGTAATTCGTGACTCAATCGGGAAATCGGTGATCACGTGATCTGTCTACGAATCAGTTACGACTTTGTCAAGACTCTCAAGAGTTCACACCGAGTGATTTGCGAGCCCGCTAAGATTCTCGCGATTTAGTTACGAAACAGTTACGATTTTGTAAAGAATGATTACGAATTATTATTTTTCTACCATGTTTTTTTGTCGAATAACCCACAGTAAGGAGTATAGATGCGTAGGAATTAAATCACGAATGCGGAGCACGAGTGCTTTGATAACACGAATCTATACTCCTTACTGTCGGTTATTCGACAACAAGCCATCATATAAAAATATTATTCATATTCTAACACGATTCGGATTGATTTGGTTCAAGCTTTTGGACGTGAAGTATATTTTCCAATACTCTGCCCCTCTTAGTACAAAGTTCACTATTTAGTGACGTCATTGAATTGTACAAACATATGACGTCGTTTTCATTCATAAATATTTTGCAAATTACATCACTTTCATTGAGAACAACACTAATAGAAACTAAATGAACACACGTGTATTAATTCTTTTGAAAAGCTGACATGCTATAAATGTTTTCTTAATTACGTTTCTTAAAAAAAACATTCTTTGCAGGCGTGGTCAAGCCACTTATCACTAAATATACAATTTGTTGTTTCATTACATTTATATACATGCTACATTTATTGCATTTCTTTTATAGCGGGATTTAGCACGTGCATTTTACTGCAATGTTTTCTTTATTTATTCGGAACTATTTTCGAAACATAAAGCTCCGCCCACAATTTATTGCAGAATAACCCACACTTGATTTCCTTCTATGTCTATAGAAAACAAGTCGCGTGCGGTGTTAGAATCAATATCAGTAGATATTGGCGCCTAATTAATGGGTGCGTTCGGTGAGGTCCTAGCTTAGTCGTGACCGATCTGCATCGTTTGTAGTACAGTCGCAGAAGATTCTTACACATCGTAGTGAAGTCGCGACCCTATTTGCAAGACTTCAACCGAACCCCACGATTCGTCGTAACTCAATCGTACCAGTGTCGTAACTGAATCGTAGACTGTCACGAGTCTTCCCGATTCAATAAATGTGATAAATCGTAGCGAATCTTGGGCTTGTTTTCGTGGTGGAATAGGGCCAAAAGACAGTCAACTGGTAACACTATTCACTTTTTACCGCGATAGCAGCACTAACATTCGCGGAAGGGCAGACCATCGGATACAATGTTTTCTATGAACCGGAAGTGTATGAAGTGAATAGTGTTCATTTATTCACACACATATGAACTGTTTTATATATCGTATATAAATATAACAATCTTAAATCAAAAACGGCCATGAACATGGAGTGATGTCACACATACCACCCTATGACGTCATCGATTTCAACCTCTACTGTACCCGTCGACAAAGGAGTGTTTAGTCCGACGGCGGCTGAAAATAAGCGAATTTGTACATTTAAAATACAAAATAAAGAACGATAAACTATAAAGTAAATCATGTGGAAGTTCTTTATTTATTTTTATGTTATTGCTGAGAATTTGTTCATTTTAAATACATTATTAGGACCGGAAAATTATAAAGAAAATCTTGTGAACGTTCTTCGTTCTATTCTGACAAACACTTGATCTGAAATATACATGTCTGATGTTCAATATTTTGCTGTGCCGTTTATGTTATCAGAATATTGGTGACTACAATTGTGGCAACTGATTGTTTTAATTTATAACGAACATTTGTTAGGCGTAGGTGTATAACAGTGTACTTGTTCTATTCGTGAAAAAAATCAAAGTAAAACAAAATAATCGAAACGCCGAATGTCATTATTCCCTCTTTAATTTCAGTGTAAAGATATGCGGATTTTTTTTTAATAACCTTCCGAGAATTAGCTTGTACTTTAGTGTGGAACTTGTTAAATAAAATCAAGTTAAGTTTGTCTGATCTCCGTTACCTGTAAATGCTTGTTGCGCAATAAGTTCGTAACTTGATGTCGATGTCGGCCGCCATAGATGCATCGTGACGTCCCAAATTGACGTCACAAAGAATTTCCAGTTGTTGAGCGTTCCGCAGCAAGGCGACTTGGAAGACCCAATAAAAAATGTCCGCCCTAAAAGTGGAAAGAGTTCAGATAAAGAATTATGTGTTAATTTACGTGTTTGTTATCAATAACCGTTTACGTGTTTGTTATCAACGACCGTTTACGTGTTTGCTATCAATGACTGTTCACGTGTTTGTTATCAATGACTGTTTACGTGTTTGTTATCAATGACCGTTTACGTGTTTCCTATCAATGACCGTTTACGTGTTTGTTATCAATGGCCGTTTACGTGTTTGCCATCAATGGCCGTTTACGTGTTTGCTATCAATGAACGTTTACGTGTTTGTTTTCAATGACTGTTTATGTGTTTGTTATCAATAACTGTTTACGTGTTTGTTATCAACGACCGTTTACGTGTTTTCTATCAATGACCGTTAACGAGTTTGTTTTCAATGACCGTTTACTTGTTTGTTATCAATGACTGTTTACGTTTTGGTTATCATTGACTGTTTACGTGTTTGTTATCAATGACCGTTTACGTGTTTGTTATCCATGACCATTTACGTGTTTGTCATCAATGACCGTTTACGTGTTTGGCATCAATGACCGTTTACGTGTATGTTATCAATTACATTGAGTTCACTTTGCATATATAACAATAACGGTAAAACGGAGGAAAATATGTCTAAAACGACCTACCGATACCAGTTCCGGTATTGGCAATGTGCGCTCCGTGGTTATATGTCCCGATGTCGCCACATCCTCCATCATCATCATCATCATCATCATCATCATCATCATCATCATCATCATCATCATCATCATCATCATCATCATCATCATCATCATCATCATCATCATCATCATAATCATCACAGTTATTTGTTTTTAAAATCAAATCAAAACAATTTACATTGAATACAAGATATTCCTAATTAAAGAAGCAGCAGTAGTAGTAGTAGTAGTTGTTGTTGTTGTTTTTGATATTTCATGTAAAAGTAGTTCTTTTTGTTGCTGTTGTTGTTGTTCTAAAAGAAAATTTGTTTGCTGATGATGTCGTCGGTGTTTGTCAAGATGATGGAAGTGGTACCGATACAGTTACTATATTAATGTCATTATTAAGGTGGTGTTGTTGATGATAATGATGAAATTTGACGTCACAATATCAATTTATACTTATTACATGCACATAAAATTGTCGTCAGAATGAAAACACTACCGAAAAACCTTCTTCTTTCCAAAACCTGCATGTTTAGGTTCTTTGAACTTGTTTACAAATCCTTTAAGTCCCTCCCCCCTTATAATATTTGTTCCCTTAAAGTCTTCTCACTCTATCGAATGTTCCTTTGCTCGTGAAATAATTCCATTTGATGGAAACGTTGTTTATCAATTGATAAAAGTTATGTACATGTAATTAAAAGTCCTGTATCTTTCTTGGTATAAAGCTCGTTTACTTCTCTACTATATTGCAACGCATGTAGCAAATCAGTTTATAACATTAGACGTCGATGACTTAAAACATTAGACGTAGATGATTTTAAAAAATAAATGTAGATGCGTATATGCGAAATAAAATGTAAGTGTTAACTAATACGTTATTTAATGTTGAACGTTCAAATTATTACAACTTATACAGCGGTGCATTTTAATCATATTAGAATTTTATTAAAATCAATCAATAAGAAAAGCCCACATCACTCTATCATCCATGAACTTGTTAATTTCTCCTTTTTTACGTTTGACGCACGTCTTTAAACCTTTCATTTAATTAAAGTACTGACAGTACTGGTGTGACGATGCTTTTGAAGAGGATGGATATAAAACATCAATTTAAGTCTATCTATATCACCACAATTGTGTATGTTGATACGAACATTTGGGTACGATAAAAAATTTGGGTACGAAAATTTTGGGTACGAAAAAAAATTTGGTACGAAAAAAAATTGCGTACGAAACATTTTTGGTACGAAATTTTTTTTAGGGGTACGGGGAAGAAGTACCCGTGGGTAACTTGACCCATTGAGCGAAACTGGGAGGCGGGTCACATTCTTGTTCATTAAGTATGGCAATACCTTCATGATGATTCTCGAAAGTAGGTATGAGCCGGACCATGTGAGCTCAATCGTATGAGCACTTGACTATCCGAGTTCGCCAACGAACATATGGATAAGTTAACTAATAGCGAAATGACCTTATACATGTATATGCTGAAATCTAACAATCGAACGAAATATCAAACATGGTATGTACACATAGGTGGTTGTGTAATTTCTGTTAGAATATCGTATTCAATATGTAAATTTTAAATGATTGTGCCCGCACTTGAGTTTGTTGCCTTGTTTGAGTCTATACGCGTCTAGGCTGCACCTAGTCTGTGTATTTGTGTTTTTCAAAGGTAATGAGTTACCTCCGCGCTGAGGCTGCATCATGTTGGGACCCGGAGTATGTCCAGCACTCCTACCTAATAAGATTAGATTGACGACATATGTGTATATGTATATATATATATATATATATATATATATATATATATATATATATATATATATATATATATATATATATATATATATATATATATATATATATATATATATATATATATATATATGTGTGTGTGTGTGAACATATATATATCAGTGTCCGACAAATTTCTTATTTTTCAGGTAGCCCATAAAATTTTCCAACAAAATGATAAGAGGCAGGCAGGTTTTCATCTTTATTTTATTTCTTCATTTACATATACATAATATGCATACATACATATACATAAAACAGCAAGTAGTCTGATGTACACAGTCAACATCGTAAATTAATGTTACAGTACAGGCACCGTGTACTTAAATGTAAATGTACCAAAGAAAATCATATACTACATGTAGATATTACATGTATGTGCACATGTATGTGTACTTAAATTCGGACAGCACGTTAAGTCGTAAACGTAAATAAAGCGTTTAGATGATCAATAAGATTGACTCGTATGGTGTTAATCAATGCAATTGCCCTTTTTAACAACAAATACCGAGTTTCAAAAAATAAATAGTATTAAATCATTTATTTACTTGTGTCCAACTTTAAGTACTGTCCGAATTTACGTATTGCATCCGTATGTTACGACACTTGTGTGCAGTCAGTATACAATACAGTTATTGTTTTAATAATGAAGGAACTGATACAGCGTAACGGTAACGATACAACGTGTTTACATGATATTTTATTAAGAGAAAATGTCAATGCCAAATAATTCGCGACATACCCCGGTACTTTAGTTGAAATTCACAACGATTCTTTTAATGGAAATTAAACGAGCTCAATGTTGTACCCGCTACGAATTTTTTATTTACAAATAAATACACCCACGCCAATTTTCGCGCGCTTTTTATCAGGACAAAGAAATTCATTTCTTAAATATAGAATTTTGTAACCTAAAATAGCTGTACACAACGCGTGCAAACCGTGGCAGGTTATTTACGCATGTTGCAATACAACCGTCCTGATTGGGAGCTTATTTCATCATATCTTTAAATAGAACCATATGCCGAAATTCATTTGACACTTTAGAAAATTTCAAACGTTTGTGTTTATGACTCTTATCGTCTATATTACCCAACCATAATTTAGTTTTAAAAATATAAATTGGGCATATATGGGATTATTGATTAACAGTCGATTAATCCAATTATTAATGGACAATGCAAACTAATTAGCAGGTGTTAACCGCGTTCACAAAGTTGTCATTAATATTAATTTTCGGTTTCGTTACCGTTTTGAAGAATCCGCTATTGTTTTGATTTATTTAATGTTTGGCGTCCTTGGATATTTAACGACATCAAAAACGTTGTCGGTATTACTCATTGTTGCGGTTAACAAAGAATTCCAAACTGCGAAATGATGTTGCATTATGTGCGCCAATTATCCAACCGGCTCTCATTATATTATAAGCAGACGACAAATGTTGATTCTGATTGGATGATTAAAATACACAGTTACTGTTTAAGACATTACCGAAAGTGATCGGTGACTGATTAGATAATTGATTGCACTTTGTTATCGGATTATAAGCAATACACAGTGTACAAACACATGGTCAGCGTGTTTATTCTGCGTATGTCTATCAATAAACCGGGCTACCGCTCTTATAGATTTATAGTAGCCCGGCGGGCTATATATATATATAGGGACAACTCTCTGTATTATCTGTATATATATATTTTGTAAACATGATGTATTATTGGCCGGAGGCC
Organism: Dreissena polymorpha; assembly: GCF_020536995.1. Lineage (NCBI taxonomy): Eukaryota > Metazoa > Mollusca > Bivalvia > Myida > Dreissenidae > Dreissena > Dreissena polymorpha. The sequence continues at coordinate 30,014,526 of NC_068355.1, read as the reverse complement.
TTTGTTTACAATAAACTTACTTACTTAAGTTGGGACGAATTTTAAATGATAGCTGCAATTTCCAGCTATTTGTTTTGTACTGAAATACTTTTTAATTTTTTATATGGTCAAATGCTGCGGGGGGGGGGGGGGGGGGTGAGATTATCCGGAAAAAACACCTGTCCGGAATGGTGACCACAAAACAGACAAAATATAACATTGCGCCGGGAGCGGGAATCGAACCGGTGTCGTAAAGGTGAAAAAGCGAACGTCTTTACCACTGCGCTAGCGTGACAGACATTTACGCAAATGAATGTTGTTATATCTATATATATCATAGCAGTGCAGCGTTTACAATTTGCAGGTTCGAAATTGTTCGCATTCTTTAGTTTTGTGATCACGTAAAAAGTTAATATTACATGTTTTATTCGCAATTTATGTACTAAATCGAGAACAAATATCAAACAAAATAGAGAAAATATATAGTTGTTTCATTGGTCCATAAAAATAAAATGGATGTAAAATTACTAATTTTAAATTAACGTTCTGATACACTTATTGAATCTGTTTCCCCAGGATATGCTGTTCTATTAATATTTTCCTTTATCAACACGAACGACAACTCTGCTAGGAGAATGTTATCAATGAAAATCAACGAGCAATCTCCTACGCAGTGGCGAATGCCAAGGGAAGTAACTGAAAAATCGAGTTATCTCAATCGGACTGGCTCGGTCTTTTACATAGGTTCCCATTGTGAAGATTTTTTTTACTGATTATCAAACCTTAGACGACGCTGTTCCAGCATCGTCAAAAATCGCTCATATTTCATAGAATAAAACCTGATTCATTTTCAAATAGATGCTGTATACAAGCAATGTGGAGCCTTCTTACACTCAAAGTGAAAATCAATAACTGCAATAGAAAGTGTATTAATGGTTAAACTTATTATGATAATCTCTGATCCATTCAAAAGAAGTAGCATCAATGCATGTTTATAATTGACACGACCAGACATTAAAATCATCGTAAACATTAAACATAAACAACCATTCTTCAATGCTGTGAACAGATGGTTTAAATACGTAGACAGTCATAAATTGTGTTTACCTATTTAAATAACTTATGTGATCAATGTGTCAAATAATGATGAGAAATTGGGTGAAATATTTGGGGTTTCTTTATGTACGAAATATTGACAAGTATATCAGTAGCGAGTATGCAAACATATCGTTTATCGTTTATTCTTATGACTTTATTCTTACGATAGAAATTAAAAAGGATAATATGTATATTCAAATAATGTATATATGCAATGTTAAGATAAAGTCTGAACAATTAATAATGGGAGGTATTTACAAAACTAAGACCTGGTTAAGATTTATTTAAAGTAAGAAAGCAAACACACTCAGGGTGGGGTATAATTGGAATCAATAACATGGAAAGTCAGACCTGATTAAATCCAAATAAGAACACATTGAGTCCAGAGTCGGCATATAGATACGAGATTATAAGTAACACTCATGGTCAATAAACAGCACAGATGAAAAGGTCACCTATTGTCTGGGGTACAAAAGTTATAGTAATGACGAAAGTAACAGAATTACTCTATATCAATAAAAATTGATTAGTACCAATATATATTGATTAAATTTTAGTATATCCGCCAAGCAAGTGAATACATGAAAAAGTGTTCCTTCTAGAATATTCTGACGAATCAACCAATGAATAATAACCATACTAGCTGAGGACCAATCAAAAGTTTAAAAGAAAAATATGCAAATTAATTTGGGGACAAAATGGGGATGTTTGGAAGGAGAGCGGCACTCCGCGGTTGAGTTAGCGTTTAGACTTGGAGGTGTACGGATCGAGAAAGATACGATCATGTAACTATCAGACTGTAGTTGTATAACCGAAAATATTAAGTATGTTAGACATTAAATTGGACTAGAAACTGATATATGGTGTTGTTGAATATGTTATCCTTCATTATGCAGAGAAATTAATATTACTAGAGAGGGACGGACTCGTCCCATGCGTGACACGAGAAAATGGCAGTTAATACAAATCTCGTTATCTTGGCAATACGCGCATGACGAGATATAGAATTATAGGCTACACACCGGTAATTTAAGAGTAATAAACATTGCCAGTAACTATGTGTCGTCTATGAACTATGAACGATTACGGGACAAATGAAATAAAATAAAATTGAATTAAATTAAATATGTTAATATGATTTATATACTCATACATATGGACTGTGCTCCGTGAAAAAGCGGTTTAATCATGTGCATTGTGGAACGCCAGAATACGACCATATTTTCATATTCTATTATATATATATATAATATAAGTATATAAGATAATAATAATAAAGAGAGATAATATATATATATATAGATAGATAGATATAGATAGAGATATAGAGAGAGATATAGATAGGATAGAGAAGGAGAGTAGAGAGAGAAATAGATCTAATAGAGATGATCGGAGTATAGAGAGATATATCCTCATATCTATATAGAAATATTCTATATCAAGATATATATATATATATATATATATATATCTATCTATCTATGCTATTCTATATACTATATATATTATATATCTATCCATAGGGACAACTCTCTGTATTATCTGTATAATATATATTGTAAACATGATGTATTATGGGCCGGAGGCCTTTGTTTACAATAAACTTACTACTTAAGTTGGGACGAATTGTGAATGATAGCTGCAATTTCCAACTATTTGTTTTGTACTGAAAAACTTTTTAATTTTGTATATGGTCAAATGCTGCGGGGGGGGGGGATGAGATTATCCGGAAAAAAACCTGTCCGGAATGGTGACCACAAAACAGACAAAATATAACATTGCGCCGGGAGCGGGAATCGAACCGGTGTCGTAAAGGTGAAAAAGCGAACGTCTTTACCTTTATCAACACGAACGACAACTCTGCTAGGAGAATGTTATAAATGAAAATCAACGAGCAATCTCCTACGCAGTGGCGAATGCCAAGGGAAGTAACTGAAAAATAGAGTTATCTCAATCGGACTGGCTCGGTCTTTTACAAAGGTTCCCATTGTGAAGATTTCTTTTACTGATTATCAAACCTTAGACGACGCTGTTCCAGCACCGTCAAAAATCGCTCATATTTCATAGAATAAAACCTGATTCATTTTCAAATAGATGCTGTATACAAGCAATGTGGAGCCTTCTTACACTCAAAGTGAAAATCAATAACTGCAATAGAAAGTGTATTAATGGTTAAACTTATTATGATAATCTCTGATCCATTCAAAAGAAGTAGCATCAATGCATGTTTATAATTGACACGACCAGACATTAAAATCATCGTAAACATTAAACATAAACAACCATTCATCAATGCTGTGAACAGATGGTTTAAATACGTAGACAGTCATAAATTGTGTTTACCTATTTAAATAACTTATGTGATCAATGAAATAAAATTAAATTGAATTAAATTAAATATGTTAATATGATTTATACACTCATACATATGGACTGTGCTCCGTGAAAAAGCGGTTTAATGCATGTGCGTAATGTGCCGTCCCAGATCAGTATGTGCTGTTCGCACAGGCTTATCAGTGACGACACTATCCGCAAAATTTTGACTTTTGCTAAGAAGAGACTTTCTTGAAACGAAAATATCACGAATGCGAAATGTCGTCCCTGAATAGCCTATGCGGACTGCACAGGCTGTTCTGGGACAACACTTTACGCACATGCATTGATTTCCGTGTTCACAGAGCACGGCTCATCAAACCGAACGTGTCACAGTTTTGTTTGTTTGTTTGTTGTTAGATTTTTCACTGATTTCTCTGTTTTCCACGATATGCATTCACGTCAAGGCGCTCACTTTACCAACTCTCACTTACCTTGGTTTGTTGGTTTAGCAGTTCTAACTGAACATACATTGGCCAGAATCAACGGCCTTGGCGTTTAAAGATCGCTGTGTCGCAAGGATATTGTGTCCGCCTAGCGATCTAGAGGTCACGGGTTTGATCCACACTGTTTGAGCGTTAAGTTCTCACCCATAGACAGCAAGTACTGGCTAGGCCCAGGCAACGGACTCAAGAGCGTTTCATATAAGCCTAAGACTTTCTATGCGATCGAGCTAAAAAAATGGTTTTAAACTAACAGCTGCCTTATTTCAATGAGAGGTATGGGGAGGATGGCCGTAGAAAGGTTTGAATAACCAGCCCGCGCAAAAGTAATGTGACCGGAGACCGGACCGAGGAACCGACTCGCGACTCTTATATTTGATGCCAAGCACTCTACAAACTGCGCTAACCCGTCTTAGTAGGGACGAAACTTTCTCCCGGGGGTTTGTTTTCGGGAAATTCTTCCCATACCTCCAAATCAAGTAGGACATCAGTGCAGTTAGAACTGGTAAACCAGCTTACCAAGGGAAATTAGTCGCGTATGTTTTTCTTCCTGTCTGTGTTCGTCCGTCCGTACGATATGTAGCAAGTAGGGTACAATAATCATGTTACAATAATTCAATGTTCGAAGGGCAGGGGGCATAATTTTCGAACAAGTTTTAACGAAGCCTGATGCAGAATTGCACATGCGCATTTTTTTCATATAAGGTAAAGTGCATGCATGTATTATTGGTGTACCTTAAATAGTGTAGGAGTTATAATCGGCAATCGGCAAATTGTTTGTCTACGGACACACAGACGGTCAGACAGACAGACAGGAAGACGGACGGACAAGGACAGGAAGTGAAACAGACATAAACACACACGAATATTGCGAATCCAGCATACCGTTATACTTTGTCTTGACTAAATCGATGGTTTTAATTAAATGTATAAGTATCCATTATTAAGCTGCAGCTTTGAATATTTTGAAATAGTTTACACAACTAAAGATAGACTTCAGGTGATCATAACATGCAACGTAGACGCTGTTTCGTGCGATTTGGAATAAAAACAAGAACACGCTTTTGTACCAATTCAGTTTTGTTTATTTTATATAAATATTAGATTGTGTTATTTTAATTTTAAACGTAAATAAAATATGAATTCATCGCAACAACTTTTTGTATTACATATAACATATTCAAACATATTTACATGTTATTTTATGTTACATATATACAAATGTATCTACATATACAACATATTAAATTATATATTCAAATATTAACATATTTAGCAACCATTAATAATAATTACAAAGGCACAACTATGAACATTATGCGATAAAAAGAATAATAAGAGCAGCGTTTTGGGAAAACTGGGTTTAATGCATGTTAACATGCAAATCAGGGACGACAGTCTCCGCTTTTATGGTATTTTTCGTTTAAAGAAAGTCTCTTCTTAGCGAGAATCCAGTTTGGGCGGAACATGTCGTCCCTGATAAGCCTGTGACTTATTAGATCTACCATAATTAACAAGCGTTGAAGCGAACACGTGTAAATATCGCTTGTCATTGATGTATGATATTAAATCGTTACGTATAACACACGAACTGTTTTATCAATACTTGTCATACATTCAAAAATGTGTGAATAGCATAACTTATACATCGATACCGCATTATTCGCATTTGTTCACACCAAAAATGTACGCTTAACAATTAAAACATTCACAGAAGACACACATGATGATTTTGGTACAAAATAAGTCGAATGAACAAAATTACATTCAATACGGAAGCACACTGGCTATTTTCTCCCACAAAATCTAAACACATGTGTAATTGTATAAATTCCTCCAGACCTCGACGTCAATAGATAGAACATTCGAATCAACGAAACGTATTTGTAACATCGTCACAACTAACGCATGCGTTTGTTCATTTCGTTGTCACAGACGAACAATTGATGCTTCGTCCATAGGGTATGCGAGCTTTTTCCGGATGCGACATCTGGATTCAAGCGCATTTTTTCGACGAGAGCCGGAAACCGCCAAATGTGATCACGAGATTACATGACGCTGCATCAATCCAGGAGGTCACTAGTTCTTTTATTGTCGGGACGTCGCCCGTTCCATACGCCGACGTTACGTTCTTCCGTCATTATAAACTCCTCGACGTCAATGCCGTAAAAAACTTCGATTTTGTCGAGGCTCATGCGCGAGGCGCCGTTGCTAGGCATGGTCTCCGTTGTTACGGCCGTCCGCGCATGCGCGCTGAGTGCCGCAGCGTCCAGTGGGCCTCCGAGGTAGTCCCGGGTGGCCAGCTCTAGGTTGCATTCCTCCGAGGTAGTCCCGGGTGGCCAGCTCTAGGTTGCATTCCTCCGAGGTAGTCCCGGGTGGCCAGCTCTAGGTTGCATTCCGGGAGAGCTGAAATGAAAACACAAACTCTTTGCTTACAGAATATACGTTATTTTATTAAGTCACTTTATACACCTTGCGAAATGTGTATTACTAAATTAAGTTTATTTGATCAGTTAGCTATTGCATGTTTCGGTGGGTTGTGTCTCATGAGTGGGTTGTGCGACAGTCCCGATGTCACAATCATAAACTATTGTATTTATTATATACATGTACCATATTATGGCCAAAAGCAACGTAACAAGCCATCAATCAAACAATGTATTAATAACTCGATACAAAAAGGAGAATGTTTTAGAACAGCGCAAACACATAGCGTCATTCAGTTATTCGATAGTTAAAACCAATGAATACGGAAAATGATTTATCATCGTCAAACAAACGGGAAACCTGTCTATTTTTTTTCTATACTTTATTTGCACCAATGTTTGAATGTGAGTATATGTTGATAACTAATTTATGCCAACACGTATCTATGGATATGGGCCGTGCTCTGTGAAAAAGGGGTTTAATGCATGTGCGTAAAGTGTCGTCTCAGATTAGCCTTTGCAGTCCGTACAGGCTTATCAGGGACGACACTTTCCGCTTTTATCACGTTTTTTTGTTTCACGAAAGTCTCTTCTTAGAAAAAATCAAATTTTAACGGAAGTTTCTTCCCTGGTTAGCATGTGCGGACTGCCCAGTCTAATCTGGGACCCACATACATAATCCCCATTTTCGCAGAGCGCGGCTCATATATAATGAACACCACAGCGTACCTGTGGATATGTTATTAACACAACTATGAATCTATAGATATGTTGCCAACATGTACCTATAGATATGCAAATAAGGACAACACCTACAAATGTTTATATGTAATTATTTCCAGCACGTACCTCGGATGTGATTCAGCAGATGAAAGGTCGGAATGACAGACTGCGGGTCCGACGTGTGCAATTTCACGAACAGTGTGTTCATCGCCATGTTGTATTTCTCCTCTGTCACATGACCGCGGATTATTTTCTGCACCCATCCCATCGTCCAAGAGGGCTCCGTCATGCGCTCAATAATACGCTCCGCCCACTCCGGCCTGAAAGTAGTCCGTCGTTTTTTTATTATAAATTCCCACATGGTCGACAAAACGACAAACATTCGAGGCATATTTTTTACTATTCCAACATATGAAATCCACGAAATTTCGTGTCCATGAAAAAGTTGTTTTTTTAACCACAAAATTTCTTTCCAACGAATGTAAATAATTAAACATGATTTAAAAAGACAGAGAACAAGCTTACCCATCATCGTCAATGAAGTATTGCAAACTGATGTTCGTCCGTGCGTCTCTCACTACGGTCGGGTACAGAGCGCAGTACATGGAGAACCCTGGAGAAAACAACAACAACAAATAACAAGTCCGGTCGGACTTTCGAGGTTTCAACAGTAGTAATATTACGGCGTTCAGCTCACTCTTTTCCTCGATTACCTGGTTTTCCAATGCTAAAATACTTAGTGATGCCAGTAAGGCTCGATTGGTCATTGTCGGCTCGGGCACTACTTACATATTCCCCGGGTATTCTTAAGTATACTTACATGAACCCCGGGTACGGTAAATATACTAAAAGGTTCCCCGGAAAATTAACGCTAAATCGGTCGTTCAGGGCTATTTTGTTGTACTTAATTATATTCACATTGTTGTCAATTTTCTGTTAAATGGCCTCTTTATAACCGAAACTCATACTCAAAAAGCATGTTGATGCAGTTTTTTTAAAGAGAAGTTTGTTTAAGATAATCGGTAGCGCGTTTTACGACATCGGATTTCGGGCGGGAATACAACTCGGGTACAGTCTATTATCGACCGGGTACGATTGAGTATATTTACCGTACCCGTATGTAAGTATACTTATGAGTACCCGGGTTACATGCAAGTAGTACCCGCGCCCACAATGACCAAGCTAGCGCCAGTAAGCGATAACTACCCTGCGTGAATCAGAGGCAGGAGCAGAACATTGAAAGGTAATCGACCACATAACTATTTATTGTGTATATTAAAATTTAATCGGTATATCGTTCTCCTGTGTTTTTTGCGAATTACACAAGCTATAATATAGAGAACTTAATAAATATTCAATGATCAAATCAGTGCAAAATAAAGTTAAATATTATGGTTATTTTTTACTTTTTAATTTATTTTTTCTTTAGACTCAAAATAAAATTGAGGGTCAACGATATCCGGCCTAAGGTTTGTGAATGACGTCATTTTTAAGTGCTTGGTCACTTCTTATATTTATATACAGATACTTCTTTGTTAATGACCAATGGCATAAAGCAATATTTACCCAATTTCTTCCAATGTACACTAGTGTACAGTTCAGTCAGCACATTTTCCAAGTTATTCTTTACGATCATACAGTAAAACTTGTACGGATCCTTTCCTTTTGAAATGGCCTCGCAAATGACTGCAACCGCCAGGCTGTGAATCGGAAATCCCCGTAAATCTTCGTCGGTTATTCGGGGATCTTTCGTCACTTCCGGAAAAAATACTTCGTGAACACTTGGGTGTAGTTTTATGCAGTTCAGCAACAGATCACGTGACTCTTGCGTCACTAAATTGACGCCATTTTTAAATGGCGTCAATCATTGCAAAACGTCTAAAGTCAATCCATTATGTTTTGGTTTGCTTGGTCCGTAAAATAGTTTGAAACCTTTATCTTCATTTCTCTTCTTAATAACTGGACGTTTTACTGTCTTAAAAGAGGACAGTCTTTGTACTTCAACATTCAACCTGTTTGTGCTTTTCTCAACTCTGGAGTTACTTGCTTTTGACACTTTTGTAACCTCAGACAATGAAGTTACTCGCAAATAAGTAGTCTTTACTTTCGTTTTCTTGAATGTCGTTGCATTATATCTTGAGAAAATTGTAGATGTCTGAAAGATAAGGAACGCTTATAGTAGTATTCCAACAATGTATTTGAAGAATGCGGATAAATATAATTTTATTCAATTTAATTGAACACAGCAATATATAGTAATAGAGTAAATTGTCCATGACATTGCGCTTTGAAAACAATTAGTTTACAAAAATATTTACTTTTATTATATTATCATTGGCAATATAACACTAAATAATGAACAATATATGCTATTAATATACCGTGCTGCCATTTCAAACATGTTGACATTATTTTTAATTTTCAAAGAGGCGTGCCTGACCCATGTGATATAATAAATGTGGGTCATATAGAATCTGTCGACATATTTCGCCTTCGTGCATCATGTGACGACGATATTAAACTAACATCTGTCGCAGTTATAGTACAATTGTTATTGCTATATATCCATAGTTGTGGTGAAGCTATATGCATCCTATTGTTAATTCGTTATTGTTTCTCATATTGCACTCGTAGTTCCGACATTCGTGCCGGAGGGTCTTATCATCAAATGCGTTAAGATAGCAGATATGCCCTTCTTCAAAGGGAGAACGTTGTTTGATATTGTCCGCAACATATAAAACCATTCTAAGAATTTGTGGAATGTGTCTAATTATAAATAGTTTTATTGCATTGTTGAGTGCCGGCATGAAAATATCTGACATAGCTGTTCATTCATTAAAAGAAACTTTTCACAGATTGTGGCCTGATTTTATGGTTGTCATTAAATGCTGCTTTTTTAATAAATAGCTTAAGTACAAACAAGAATAAAATTAAAGAAAGAACAAAGGTAACCCATAACTAGGCTCAAACCATTGACCCTTGGTGTAAAAGTCTAGCGCTTTAACCACTCGGCCATCCTTCCTAACATAGTCTTTGACGTAGTAAATACAACATACTAGTATAAGCAATCCTTGTTATATCACAATATCTAACGATATCAACAGAACTCTCCCAATTATTCAATCGTTTCGCATTTGTAACGCTTGATAATTTTCAGGTTTTTTTTTCATCGTCAAGAGATGCATATAAAGGATTTTTCAGATCACGGTAAATGTCAGTATTACTGTTTCCTCGCAAATATTATGACTACATCAAAAAAATGCAAATCTTATACATATTTTTTTAGTTTGTCGATTTACCAAAACGTGAAAAGGTCAATTTACAATAAATACATGCTCAATTTTTCAGACAGGAAATTAATGCATCTTTTTTTTTTTTATTACTTTCATGCATTACTTCATTGTTTGTTTAAAATAGATAAACGTATAGTTTTTTATTTATGTATTTAATTTATAATTCATTAATCGCTTATTATTTTAACAAAAGTACCTACGATCGCATAAATCCGAACTGTTTTTATTCCGCCCACAGCATTCAATTCTCAATATTGACCAAAGGTATCTATATATTGATTTTAAAATCCAAATTTCAACTATAAAAATCGCAATACATACCAGACAGCCATGATTTTGACTGCCTTTAAGTATTTCATCGAAGTTAAATTTCAAAATCACGCCATACATATCGTACTTATTCTATTCAAATCTTAATTGGTATTTCTATCGTAATTCTATCACGATTTTTCCATATTGAAGAACATTTTCCTATTATACCGAGCAAGTCCACCTTTCGTATGATAACAAACGCCTATTGAGCAAAAGAGAGCGCGAAAATTTGAAACAAACGCCCGGTTGAATGGAATCTAAAACTTAAAAAGTCAGTTTTAAGTGATCACCGAAATTGGAACAAACTTGTCCCATTATTATATTGTGTTGCACTACGCCACACTTATGTTATACGTGTACTGTAAACTCGTTTATATTGGTAAGCGTGAAATTTAGCATTTTTCATGGACATGTAACATCGTTTATTTCTGTTATGTGTGCTGTTTTTTCGGAGAAAATAAACATGAGGGAATCGCGTCGTTCATTTCCTATTTATTTTTAATAAATGCGTGGATGATCGGTCAACCTTCGGAACCAACGAAAATTAATACTTTACGAATACTAATGATTTTACGATATTTCATTGTTTTCTGAAAAGTGCAAAATGGCGACAGCATCAAAGTTGTGTGACTAATGCGTGACATTTCGATGTAAATACTATGACAGAACTGCCTAACGGAATAGGCGTAATTACGGAGCTGAAACATGCAGGCGTGTTCTCATAGTAGGTCAATTTATATAAGAAAGACCTATGTACAGAAAAAAGTAATATATACGTATATACTAGTGCTAAGACCATTGCGTTAACCAGCTCAAACAGGAAAGATAGTGTACGATCTATATACACACAGTATATTATCAGACAGTAAATATATTACACTCTCTGTGAAAACTGGGTTAAATGCAATTGCGTTAAGTTAGCCGCACATGCTAATCAGGGGCGACACATTCCGTCTTAACTGAATTTTCTCTTACAAGACACTTCCTTTACAAGAAAAATACTGTAAATGCATTAAGTGTCGTTCTGGATTAGCCTGTGAATTCCTACCTGGTCAATATTGGACGCGATTTTACGCATATGCATTAAGCCCCGTTTTCCCAATGCGCGATTTGTATGTTAGATTTATACTCGCTGTATTGTATCAGACAGTACATATAATTAGTTGCCTCAAACTCATCATAGTAATTTAATTTTTATTATTGTTATTAACAGAAACAATCTTACCTCACCATTACGAAATCCAAATCTGTTACAGCATGGGCAAAAATGCAAAACATAAAATCTGGAAAGTTGCGTATGAAATAAATGAAACAGCTGGTTTCAGTATCGCTTTACTATGGTAAAAATAATCACGTATTTATCAGTGCATCAACTGTTCTGTAACTGTATCGCGTCGAAATGGTATTATTTGTTAAATATTGATAGTTGTCAGAATTTTTTAGTTAAAATACTTGTATGTATCTCGGAAAACAAATCATTTTCTCAACACCGAACTCTCAAGCATATAAGGGGACCAAGAGATTTATGAGAAAATCATAGACGTGACTCGATGTTTTCACAGTTTAATTCAGACAGTGCAAACTTTCTTATTAATCCAATCGATTGTTTGACTTTTGATTTCTTTGATATGTGTTGCATTACTACTACTACTACTACTACTACTACTACTACTACTACTACTACTACTACTACTACTACTACTACTACTACTACTACTACTTATAATAATAATAATGATAATAATAAAAACAACAGTTGTAATAATAATGATGATAATAATAATAATAATAATAATAAAAAAAAAAAAAAAAAATATAATAATAATAATAAAAATAAATAAATAATAATAATAATAATTATTATAAATAAAGATAATAATGATAATTATAATAATAATAATAATAATAATAATAATAATAATAATAATAATAATAATAATAATAATAATAATAATAATAATAATAATAATAATAATAATAATAATAAGATAAAATAATAATAATAATTAGACACGCCCATGTCTCATCAAAGTATCTATCTATTTAATTCAACTATGTCAAATAATAAACTATAAATATAGTACTTGCTAAGACATTTTTTACACACATTGATTCACTATTTCAATCTTCAATGTTCTACTTTATTTACATAATTTTATACGAATTGGCTTTTAATACAAGTCATTTCCATCGTCACCGAAATCGTGATTGTAATTACTATCTTCGTGCCACGCCATTCTTTTGTGACCAACGTTATGTTCTTCAGACATCGCATCGTCATTCTTGGCGTCATCAGCGACGTCTTCATTGTTGACGTCACTCTCAACGTCATTATTGAAGTCGTCCGAGACGCCACTCTCGACGTCCGTAACGACATTACAAGTGCCGTCACGCTCTACAACAGCGTTGACGCCATCCACGACGTAACGCCCGACGCCCACATCTTCATACCCAGTGACGTCATTGGTGACGGCACAATCAACGACACCGGCCGTGGTTGAGTCAACGAAGTCAGCAGCAATAGCGCATGTAGCTCCGATTATTCGCTTACGCTGCTTTCGTTTGTCTACCACATAATAAAGCTGACCAAACGAAGCGGTCGTGGATTCCATGACGTCGCCGCCGTTTTCCGACGAGATTTCCTGCGACGCAACTATTCCTGAGCTACTCGGCGTCGGCGTCAAAGTATCGGTGACGTCAGCGTAGTCGTTCAACGAATAACGCAACTTGGAATAGTCGTCGTTTAGCGGTTTCTCCGTTTCTCCGATGATTACGTCGATGGATAACTTCGCGTAAGCTCTCGCCAGATCGTACGGATTTATTGGCGTTGACGATAACATGCTGATGGATCGTCGATGAAGCGACCGAGATTTCTCGACCTCTTTTATCGCGTACTTCGTTTGCGCCGCTTTGGCTAACCTATGTCGTACGAGAAACACGATAAGACAAACGCAGACGACAACAGCGACAACGCATGGTACGGTAATTTCAATAACCAAAATCAACGAAATATCGTTGTCGTCATTCTCCTTCGCTTGGGCTGTTGTCGATGGGAAAGTCGGCGGCGACGTGGGAAACTCGTGGAAAACACGTAACGTCAAAGGGACGCTGGCGTTCCTCTTCCGCTCGGACGATTCCGTTGCCTGAAATGCACAAGTTAATAAATAAGAGCAAAATCACTTTAGATATATTACTACTGCTACATCAACTACTGGTATACTGCCTCGATTGCTAATGATGCTAATGATGCTAATTATAATGATGATGATGATGATGATGATGATGATGATGATGATGATGATGATGATGATGATGATGATGATGATGATGATGATGATGATGATGATTATGATGATGATGATGATGTTGGTGATGATGAAGGGGAGGAGGAGTCGGAGGAGGAGGAGTCGGAATCGGTGGAGGGGGAGGAGGAGGAGGATATACAGGATAATGGAGACTATAGTTGCGGAACATATATGGGCGCAGAATAAATAAAAAATAGCTTCAACTCAATTTAGACACCACTAATTCCTCTGAAGTTCTTACATCTGAATTACCAAGATTATCTTAATTTCATATTGCAATAAAGTTTGCATTGATGACGTTATAAGACAAAGTACATAATTGAGCCGCGCTCTGGGAAAACGGGGTTTAATAACTGCGCAGTCCGTACAGGCTATTCAAGGGCGACTCGGCTCTTATGGGATTATCGTTTAAAGTCTCTTCTAGACTAAAATCCAGTCTAGGTGACAAGTGTCATCCCTGATTAGCCCGTGCGGACTGCGACACTTGGCGCATATTGCTCACATGAAACACCAATATCGCAAGACAGATGATCACAATAAATGTTTTGTACCATTAATTGATAATTTTAATATTATTCTATATCAAATAAATTCATCCATTGGGCATTCTTCATATGTACTACGTGACCGTCCAATATATTCCGGTATTGCATCCAATAAGTCTGTATTTGTTCCATATTGGACAGTTGAGAAGTAGTGCACTATGCAATTGTTTAATAACGATAAAAGCCGTTACCCAGAAAAAGTATCCGAATGTACAATAATCGATTCAAACAGGCGCTTTTATTGAAAATAGCATACTAGATGCAATAAAAGCGTCTGTTTACTGGGATGCGTTTTGTTTATATGTTGTCATGAATATATTGAAGTGTATTTAGGTAAACATTACATCATTCGTGGTGAATATTTACATTATGAATGATGCTTATTATAATATGTTTTATGACAATTCCAACCTGCTTGTTGTCTATTTGTTTATACTTGATGATTGCTGCAACATTACATCATTCATGATAAAAATTTACATTATGCGTGATTTTTTTTCTAACATGCTTTATGAGAGTTCCAACATGCTTGTTCTCTATCGGTTATACTTGATGATTGTTGCAACATGCTTGGTGACTTTCCAATGTTTGTGTGTTCATTGTTCCTGAAACCAGTCATAATCGGTTTTGCCACTAAGCGTCATTAACAACGGCAATTAGCAACAGGCAGTAAGCAGAATGCAACTATGCAGAATACAAGTTACTATATTATGACAACAGGTGGCGCGCATTTTTTTTTACCGTATGTTGAATAAATTACTTTTCAGAAAAAAGCGAAAACATTTGAATCATTTTGATTAGTAAACTGAATAAGCTGAATTAGTTCCCTTTGTTATATAATCTCCATTAAACTAAATACGTTTACTATTGCCATGAAGACCAGTAGGCCTACACTAACGAATTGACTGCCGTGAATGTTTTTGATATGTGAAAGATGCAATTGGCACTCAAGAAATTATACATGTTATTTATTCAGGACATAACGGGGCTGATGTGTTGGAAGTGTGGCACATCCCTAGTCGGAATTTTCTCTTAACTTTGGAATTATTATCGTAACACGGCGACGCTTTCATTCACCAAGCGCACGGATAACGGAGCAGTCAAAATTATTAAAACGCTCTGCGGACTAGATTTCACAGTTAAATAAAGAGTCTGACCATATAATTGACGAAGACATACATGCGTTTTCAATCTGACATAATTCGTTGCTCATTGTGCATGTATTTGTAAAGCGTCTGTACTTTCAGTTTCTATTAGGAACAGAACAGAACAGAACATATGTTTTATTTTGACTTGCACAATGTACATCGTCAGTATAACAAAAAATAAATCATGATTTAGATTCATGTCACGTTACTCATATAATACATAGTTTTAGTACATACGCTTTACAATAAAGTACATTACTTCATATAATATATTATTTCAGCACATACGGTGTGTAGCAAAGTACATACGGTATACCTGGTCTTTACTATAAAAATATAACATTTGAATATTTTAATCAAATAAATTGTGTTAGTTCAGAATTTTTAAGTTTCATTATTTAAGAGGATTAACTTACATTTAACAATGTGTTTCTTTTATTTAATGCGTATTTAATAAAAATAGAAAATTTAATTAATTTGGTCTTGTTATCAATGCCCAACATTTCCGAAAATTTAAACATCCATGGGCGTTTGTAATAGTACTTTGGTACATATTTTTTGCGAATCTCATCTAAGAATGGACATATAAGCATGAAATGATATTCATCTTCAATATCTTGTGAATTTCAAAATAAACAGTAACGCTGATCCCTATCAATTCTATTTCTACCATATCTACCCGTTTGTATTCTTAGGGGGTGGACCGACAGTCTTAGTCTACAAAAGAACATTCTAAGGCTGCTTGGTAGTAAATCTAGGTATGATTCGTAGTTGAAAATGTTTTTAAAGAGGACATAATTAGTAAGAACATGGTTTGTCTGCATGTTCTGGGACCATTCCTGAATGAAATTGTCTATGACACGTTGTTTGAAAATGATGATAAAAGATTTAAAATCGACATTGTCAGCATCTTCGAAGATCTAAGAGAAACCATAATTATTCAGCAATAACTTTACATTAGAAACCCAATTTGTAAAACCATTGTTACAATCTTCCTTGGCTTGCTCATAAACCTTTTTAATAATAATATTATCCGTATGTATAATTTTACTCCAGTATTTAATAATTTTTAGATACCTAGAAATGAACAGAGGGTACCGACCTAATTCCCCATATACGCCGGCATTAGATGTATTAGTTTTAAGTTTTAAAATACGTTTGCAAAATTTAAGGTGCATTCTCTCTAGTTCTTTTGATTGTTTAAATCCCCATACCTCTGCTGAATAGTTAAGTATAGAACCAACAAATGAATCAAGGAGTTGGCACAATATCTTTGGCATCAGTTCGTACTTTTTACAATGTTGCAGTAGTATATTCAATGCCTTAATAGCTTTAACTGCTAGATATTCTTGATTCAGCTTAAAATCCCCAGTGTAGTTGAAAACAGTACCAAGATAATTAAAATCGTCTACAACCATCAATTCTTTCCCATCGAAGCTCCAATTTCATTTGCTAACAGTCTGCCCAAAGACTTATCAATATCTTTGGTCTGCCCCTCTTTCTGAAAACCATAATTTTTGTTTTGTCTGTGTTTACAATAAGTCCCCATGTTTTACAATATGAGTGCAAAAGATTTATATTGGTTTGTAATTCCTCAGGCGATTTCGCAAAAATTGCCATATCATCTGCAAAAAGTAAAACATTAACACAATATCGTCTATTAATACACCAGAATTAGGTTCATTTTGTAAATAAAGTTCAAGGTCATTTACAAAGAATGAAAACAAAATCGACGAGAGTACCTCACCTTGCCTCAGGCCAACTGCATATTAAAAAAAAATCGGAATAGGTGCTACATGATTTTACACAAGATTTTACTTTCTGATACATATCTCGTATGATTCTTAACAATTTACCTTGAATTCCGGATTTGTACATTTTTAACCAAACGGCATTCCGGTAGATTGAGTCAAAGCATTTAAACATATCGACAAAAATAACATAAAGACGTTTATTTTGGTTAAGATATTTTTGAATGACCGACAAGAGTATAAAAACGGCATCAACTGTTGATCTTCCCTTCCGAAATCCGAACTGAGCGTCCGAAATACTATTATTTTCGTTACAAAAAGATTCAACGCGCTTGTTTATTATAGTTGTAAATAATTTAGCCAAACAGCTTACAAGTGTTACACCTCGGTAGTTACTAGCATTTTCCGTATCCCCCTTTTTTATGTATAGGTACAATTACCCCCTCGGTCCACTTATCGGGAAAATACACAGAGTTTTAAAAAGCATTAAATATATCACACAAATGTGATCCTATGATATCAACGCTTTCCATGAAATACTCGTTAAGCAAATTATCATATCCACATAATTTGCGCGATTTCAAAAACATAACGGCATTTACAATTTCGTCAGTGGTGATTGGTTTATCAAGTTCCGGAAACGGGACATCACAGTTATTAAAATCATTTGTGCGACAAAATTGCTCAGCCTCGTCATTTGAGCATTGCGAAATATCATTACTTAGTGTAGAGAAATATTTAAAGAAATCATCATTAGAAATGTTGTTACTCTTTCTACTCTTATTGTTTTTAAAATGCTTCCAAAACTCTCGAGGTTTGGCGTTCTTTAATTTCTCTAACTCGCAAAGCTTATTATTTTCAAACAACCGTTTCTTTTTATTTATTAAAGATTTATAATTTGCTTTTTGTGCGCAAAGTAAATGCCTACTCTCTGTTGTTTTGCGCTTGTAAATATATATTTTTAGCTTGAACACATTCATTATCGAACCAGTCAGCATGCTTAACATGTGCTGCATCATTATAAGAAACATTCTTATGCGAGGAATGGTTTAAAAACAACGGATCGGCTACTTCACGTATAATTATTGTAAAAGAGTTATGCAGGGTATTTATATACTCCCTGTTTTGTAGATTACTACTATGACTACATGTCAAGTTATTAAGTTCGGTTAGTCGACTAATAATAGCACTTCTGAATTTATCCCGTTTAGATACATCCCATTGTATTTTCACATAATTTTCACTTATCCCTTCCGGATAATCAAAATTGGCATGTAGCGAAAAACTAATTGGTGTATGGTCGCTATAAACGTTAAGATCTTCAACCGTAAAACTATTGATTCATGAAAAATTGCTTTCTTTTGAGAGCAAATAATTAATTAGCGACGCGCCTTGTTGCGTTATAAATGTAAACTTGTCAGTGTCGGGCAATCTACCGTTAAGAATGCGTAAATTGACAAAGATCAATAAGTTTAACACCATGACTGTTTACAATATTATATCGGGTGAGCCCCGGTACAGTGGTTCATCTGGAATATAATCGTAATCATCAATGCAATCAGTCATTCTATCATGCATAATATAATCACATTTAGAGCCTACACGACTATTAAAATCTCCAACTATATAAACATATCCCAATGAGTCGTATAAATTAATATCTGATTCTAAAACGTCAAATATATCAACATTAAAAATATTGTACGCTGGGGAATCTTCACCCCATACGTAAACACCACAAACATAAGCATCTTTGTCCATAGGAAAAACATTTTTATCCAATTTAATCCATATAACAGTGTCCAAATAGTTACGAATAATTTCCACACCATAAGAAATAGAATCTTTTATATAGATAACAGTTCCACCACTCGCGCGCTTCGCGTTTCGATGCTAGAATTTTCTGTAGAAATTAAAAGATTTATAGCCGGGTATATCAACGACACTAGAGTCGGAAGTCCACGTTTCGTATAGAAAAATTATGTCATGTTTAGCAACAATATTAATAAAATCAACGCTGTCTCGTTTCAAAGCAGTAAGTCCATGTACGTTCCATGATAGTACGCGCAGCTCATCACCGACGCACTCCTAGTCCCGAACTGGTTTCCCGTCGACAAACAGTGTGTCGTACGCAATCCATGCCTTTTTACCTTGGCTGCGGGCTTCCTTCATTCGTGGCACCAACTTTCTGCGTTTGTCGGACACTTCCTTTGGGAACTGCTCGTTTACGTAGAACGGGGTACCCTTGAGCTCGCTCCCCTGGTGTCGAACAAGCTCTCTCTCCTTAAACAGAGTAAACTTTGCCACAATTCTCCTGGGTCTACTTTCACCTTCACGCTTAGGCCCCATTCTGTGCACTCTCTCCAATATTTGGTCACAGTGACAAATTTCTGGTCACAAGTGGAACGCTGCGGCTATATAAAGTGACCAAATTTTGGTCTAAAAAAGTAAGATTAACATTAACAATAGTAACTTTGGTATTGAACCATTGAATTTTGAGACATAAGTAATAGCTTATACTAAGTTCTTTTAAATATGGAGTAATTGAACTATTAAATCTAACGTTAACTACCGTATTACGTTTAGAGGAGCATCATTGAATTTT
The DNA here is from genome assembly GCF_020536995.1 of Dreissena polymorpha. Lineage (NCBI taxonomy): Eukaryota > Metazoa > Mollusca > Bivalvia > Myida > Dreissenidae > Dreissena > Dreissena polymorpha. The sequence continues at coordinate 29,994,525 of NC_068355.1, read as the reverse complement.
TAACATCCATTGTTTCTATTATTTGACTACGCTACTTTGTCAAGACTGTTAAATCCGATGAATATTAAGTTTTATTTAATGTATCGGAAGTATGCATTTTGTTTATCAGTACCCAGTTATAACCGTTTATTGTGAATAAACCCGTTGAACATTTCGTATCGGAATTGCGTTGTGAATTTATAGTACCACGGAACGCACAATACTACAAAAACGAAAGAAGAGCTAAATGTCTAAAAAAAACTAAATTAATTAATTGCGGAAATTATTTGTGGATGCTAAAAAATAAAAAATAATAAAAAAAATTATAAAAAATACACGGTTGACTAGAAGCCGATTCTTATCATCCAAGGATGACTAGAATCCGATTCATGTCACCCTGGGGTGACATAAACTTGATAAAGCCGATTCTAGTCACAAAGGGTGACTAGCGTTCCACTTGTGACCAGAAATATAAAATTGTCCACGGACTGGTTGCTGTACCAATGCCTCCCTATGTCACTCCTCCGACCCGGCTCACTAGACATTTGCACCCTCTTTCATTCAGACAAATCCCCACTCCAAGCAACTACTATACATTTTCCTTCTATCCAGCCACTATTGTCCTATGGAACTCTCTACCAGCCAATATTGTACAGGCACCTAACCTGGACCAGTTTAGGCAGGGGACGACCAAACTAGACCACAGTTTCTAAGCAGGTTGGCTGTTTTTAACCTTTTATCTGTATATTCCTTCTTTTAACTAACACTATCACCTTTGTTTCTATGTCTCACAAATACATTATGTATTACTTTTATCTCCTATACACTTCTTCCTTAATTTCCTAGTACCTGCTTGTAATGCTAATTGTTGGCGACTAGCAGTATATATAGATAGATACCGTCGGCTTGAAGTCACCGCAGGGTGACATGAATCGGCTTTTAGTCACCCCCGGTTGACTTGTGGGCCTTTTCAGGTCGACAATGACACAATGAGCTCTAATTACATACATTCAATAACTGATACATGGGTTTCGCTGTTTTGATATATTCTGTTCTAAAATTTTGATACCACACTGTCAATGGAAAACATCTTTTTTGTGTACATCATTGATTGGTTGTGAAATCATAAATTTTTTCTTCCTTTTTTACCAGTAAACAATCTAGTTTATATCAATGTGGTACGTCGGCATTATTATTTATAAATCCGCAGTGAAATCTTTGTTTGATATATGATACATATGCCATTATTATTTCACTCTGGATCAGCAGACGATTTATTTCATTACGGAGGAATCCGAGATAGCCGATGTATCACGATTGATTATTATTTGTGACCGGGTCGACTTTCTCCAGATTTGTTTAGTGCTTTATAACCCGTACTTATTATTTTAACATGATATTTTTGTGAGTGTAGTCACATGATCAAATCGGAGGGAAAAGCTGGCAGCCATTTGCCTGTTCTCTAAAAAAACGAGTCCAAGTTCACTCTAGTGGTCAGTATTGGTTCTTGTGTTTGGATTTTATTGTATGTAATTGAAAACGGTTGCAATGCATTGTCTTCTTTGTATTTCGTTTGAGGTTTGAACCATAGGCGCTCGATGTCAATGACAATGTTTTGTTAAGGTTCATGTAAACAGTAAAGTGTAAAAAGGCTCATTTTTCACATAGGAATAGTTCAATAAATATTATGGCAAATACTTCAATTTATATGTCAATAGGCTTGTAAATACTTGTAGAACAGATCAGTAAATGCTAATAAAAAAATATTATGCAAAATGTTGCTTTTGAAGAAATATACAGCGCATGCATGAAATTATCAAAATAACAAACAGAGTTAAATTGAACAAATTCCTTTGGTCAAAATATTGTATACACTTAATGTTAGGTACTACAAATGAAAAGTCCACACAACACTCGCCAACAATCCTAAAATATCCAAAAGAAAAACATCAAAGAATGTCAAAAGTTAACAAAATAATTGGGAAACTACTTTTAGTATGGTGGACTTTCCAGTGAACCTTTATTGTCAAATTTACTTATTTACTCGCAAAACAGTACTCATTATAGTCACGAAATGACACTAATACAAAAAATAAACTTTATTACCAAAAGGCATAAACGTGTATTGTTAATTTGAAATATATAAGACTCGGAAAGACGACTAATTTGCTACCTTAAAACAAATTACAACATGTTTATGTCACTGCTCGAACACCATACCTGTTCGTCAAACACATGGGGCGTAAATCATCCGGTTTAAAGGAAGCCGACATAACAATATTTTAATAAACGATCTAGGCATAATATTTATGGGATCGAAAAATTAATTATACAAATATTGGGCACACGTTACTCCTAAAAATATGAGGTCGATTTACATCAACCTCATATCGTTTAACATTATTTTGCAATAGCATGGTTCCGACATGAATTCATGTCGGAAGCTTTAACAGCATCAAATTCATATAACAGCACAGAATAATCATGCAATAAATTATTAAACATAAAATATAAACATTATTTTACTAATTGCATTAGAAGAATGTTTATACAAACTTACAAGTAATGATAGTCCAGACCTTAAAACACTATCACTGTTCAAATTCCATATTGTTGCCATATAGCACTGTGTAAATTGAAAGTTGCATAATGTTACCTCATTGGTCGGTTATAAATATATTGTTTCTCTATATATAGTATTCAATTTAGACGAAAATAATAAGTTACGTGGAATGTCATATAGAGGGATTTCCGATTACGTAATTCACCGGATGTCCGCCATTTCGGAGGCTAGCTGATAAACCGATAATGCGATACGCTGAATGAACAGACACAAAAGCTGATTTAACTTTCTGATTTTATGTGATACATATCGACAAAATGGTTTTGAAATGTGCAATTATTGGTTGTTCGAATAGAAAGGACCGTGAAAAGGACTTGAATTTCTATAGACTTCCAGCAGTGATAAAAAATCAAGGCTCTGAATGTGAGAAACTGAGCGAGGACCGGCGTCGTGAATGGTTAGCCAAAATTAACCAGAACTTCGAAAATAAAAATCTGGATAATGTCAGGGTGTGTTCAGTCCATTTTTTAAGCGGTAAGTGCGAATTATTTTCTTTGTTAGGAAATATACATGTTAATAAAATAACAAAGCTACATAAATTACATGTTTTTGTGCCATACCCCACCCACATTTGCCAAACATAAAGCTATGAAATTAGTGATGACGTGTTTTAGCAAACTGTATTATACAAATGTTTCATGAAAAGGAATGCATATATGTGCTTACAGATTATAATTATTACACAACTATTGATCTTTTCAGGGAAAAAAGCAGGGCTGTATGACCGTAACAACCCAGATTGGTGTCCTACATTACGTCTCGGAGGAAATCAAGAACATGAAGATGTGTCGGTTGAGACAGGGACTACGCCTAGTATCAGCCGGTATAACCGAATGAAAGAGAGGAAGCGTCGCAAACTGGAGCTTTTCGCTGAAACTACGAAAGAGCCCGACGTCTCTGTGTCTGAACAGACAGACGAAGACGATAAGGACATGTCATGTCAGACTGAAATGGATGGAAACTACCTTCGTGCCATGGACAGTGAAATTAATGCTCTTAGACAGGAAAATGAAACATTACGGAAAAACTGTGAGAAAAATGACCGCAGGTTTTCACCAAAAGACTTTGAAGACAACGATGAGAAAGTTAAAAACCTGACTGGACTTGCCACATTTGCTTTACTTATGACACTGTTTAATTACCTTGAGCCATTCTTGCAAAACATGGATGTTTTGGACAAATTTAGATGTCTAGTTCTCACACTCATGCGGTTAAGACTGAATTTATCAGTGCTTTTCTTGTCGTACGATTTCGACATTTCGAAGGCTTCTGTCTCTAGGATATTTTCAAGTGTTATTGATGTGATGTATTTACGGATGAAACCATTCGTTCATTGGCCAGACCGCGAGTCATTACAGTTGACAATGCCAATGCAGTTTCGAAAAAAACTTTGGACGTAAATGTGCTGTTATCATAGATTGTTTTGAAGTAAACATAGAGCGACCATCTAATCTGAAAGCGCGTGCAGAAACCTGGTCCTCATACAAACATCATAACACCATCAAATTTCTTATAGGTATCACACCACAAGGAACTGTTTCTTTCATATCTAAAGCTTGGGGCGGAAGAGTTAGCGATAAATATATTACAGAGCACAGCGGCTTTCTTGATAAGTTATTACCTGGTGATCTTATATTAGCCGACAGAGGGTTCGATATACGAGACAGTGTAGGAATAATGTGTGCCCAAGTGAATATCCCTGCTTTCACAAAGGGGAGAGACCAGCTTTCTCCGGTTGATTTGGAAACCACAAGAAAATTGGCTAATGTACGTATACACGTGGAACGTGTTATTGGGACTGTCAGACAAAAATACACATTTTTGAACGGAACAATTCCTATCAGTTTTCTTAATTCCGGACAAGCGGGTGTAGTAACAGTGATCGACAAAATAGCTCATGTCTGTTGTTCTCTAGTTAACATGAATGACTCAGTTGTTTGTTTTGAGTGAAATGCTTCTCATTGATTGTTTATATGGACTGATTCTCATTTATAAGAGCAAGAGTAATCAATATTACACTTTGAAAGGAACATAAATATTTATTGAATGCATATATACATACATGTATTGAGAATAATCAAAATAAAAACCATTAGAAGAGCAACAAAGATTTTAATATTTAGAGGTTTAACCGTATCAATTTTTCATAAATAAATACTGTACATATAAATGTGTGGCAAATATTCAACCCAAATCATGTTAGTAAACATTATTGCAATTAATTCAGGAAACGTGTACTGTACATTGTACAATATCCGATATTGAGGTTTCAAACATGTTTTAGAATATTGCTCTAATGTTTGATTGTACTATCTTATTATTTGAGTCATGTTCTGAGAAAACTAGGTATAGTGCATGTGCGTAGTGTCGCCCCAGATTAGCCTGTGCAGTCTGCACTGGCGAATAAGGGATGACACTGTCTTCCTCAATTGGATGTTTGCTAAGAAGAGACTTCATTTTAACAGCAACTGTCATAAATTAGAAAAAGGCCTTCGCGAATAAGCCTGTGCAGACTGAACAGTCTGATCTGAGACGACACTTTAAGTACATGCATAAAGCCCAGTTTGCTCAGAACGCGTCCGTGTCTCATTAGATCAGTAGTGATGTATACAATATATGTACATTTTATTAATCTTGAAAGCTTACAATATATACAAAACATTTACAAAATATACAATGATATACAGGTAATGAGCAAAACAGTTATGGTTTTAATAAAGTACATCAAGTTAAACCCTTCTAATTGAATGTGTTTTAATTTCCCTCATAGTTATTGAATTTTTTTAATTGACAACTGAACAGTAATATTATATATACAAAATATATACAAAACAGCATTTACAAATATTTACACATGAACTTTTCTTACAAAATCACTTAAAGTTTAAATGCCATACTCCTCCTACAGTAGGTTACAACTTATTACACAATCCGCTTCCTTTTGAATGCCGGTAATCTGCGACAGTCAGGGCAGTACCATTTGCCCTTTGGTGGTTTCTCTATTTTAACACACCTGTAGTGAAACCATTCAATTTTACATTCAGTGTTATCACACGCTATCATCTCACCGTGTTCCACCTGACTACAAAGACAGTATAAAGTTTCATCACTCACATTGGTGGGGTAACAATTTAGACTGTCAGTCACTACTTTCTTGTTCACATCAACTGACTTTAAGACAGATCCTGGTAATGTCGTGTAAAACTTCCCAACTAATTCTGGCAGTATTGCCGATTTAAAGAATTTTTCTGCTTCTTCACAAATAGTCTGCCACAAACCCTCGTCAAACATCACTGCTTCTATGTGACAGTTTCTCTCCGTCCACACAACAAAAAAGCACCTTTCCATGCGAGTCACACCCATCTGCGTCTGGATCTGGTAATAGTACTGATGATTTTTGTCTAAATGAAGTTGTCCATCTGTCTCTTTTAAGAAATCACATGTCTCACTATTGAGTTCCTCACTGCGTATACTGTATGGGCATTTGATTTCAATGCACGCAGCCCCGCAACAATCACACGTGAATACGCCGTCTGGCGATGCCCCAATAAATGGGTGTGTCTGACTAATCACAAGACCACTGTCCGTTATCATGCTGTTATCATGAACTGGTCCTATTTCATTCATAAACACATCTCGTGCCCGTTTTTCATTGTCGCGCCCCCATTTTGTCGCCAAAGAGGTAAAGCCATTTGAGTCTGGGTAGCATATCGATTTCACCAGGCTTTGCGAAGGGTCAGATTTATTGGTCTTTACAACAGCTTTTGCGTTTGACGCTGTAACCCGCCCTGCCCTAAAACGATGCCACATAACTGAATTCGCCTGTTTTTTGGTTTGTTCTTCCACATTTGCGGCTTGTTGGGTAGAACACTTTATTTCAATGTTGGCACAAGCATGCAAAACATCCGTATAACACTCTCCAATTACTTTTTCGTTTTTAAGTTCGGTCAACACTGTAGGGAAATCATCAGTGTCTGACTTTGGCACATACTTCTGGGCAAAGGGGGGAACAAGTGATAATATGGCTGGTTTAGAGTTTAATTTGCTCAATTGTTCGGCAAAAGCCATAAAGTCTTCTGCTGTCGCTTCAGGCACATTTCTTGACTTTTTGAGTGGGGTCTCTGATATAGCAGGTGTTGAGGCACACAAAGATTCTAGTTTTTGATCTAACTGCTTCTTTGCTGTTTTTGCTGACACAAAGTCAATGTCCCTCACCTCCTGATATGACACAGACTTGCAATCTGATGGCAAAAGCCAGTAAGCCTTAGACTCGGTCACAGTTTTCGCGTCACGTACTTTAACCGTAGCTTCAATGGCGAATAGAAGTGACGCCACATGTGTACATGCCTCGCCCAGTCCAGCCATGCAGTTGCAGTGGCAAGAAACAATGTTCCCGTCTTTAGTGGCGATAATCCAGGGTCTTAATGGCTTCTCCCGCATTCTCTGTGAGTGGAGAACCTGGAATTTACAACACATTCATGTACATATTATAATATAGCGATATAGTTAATAAGAAGCTAATAATTTTGAGTACATCGCCGTGATATTATGCACGTTTGGAAAGAATATCCATGCCCAATCATGTGACCAAGAAGGATGTTAGACCATTCAGGGCATAAACGTGTCAGAATGTTTTTGTGTGTGTAAAGTTTAAAGGCAGTCATCGATCAACACTTTTCCAAGCAGACTACTGTGGCACTTCAGCAAATGCTTAAATCACCAACAAAGAGTCATTATTGACATGAAAGAAAGTTTATTTTGAAAATGTAGAAATTAAGATTGTAAGTTCAAAACAATAAATACCTTTGCCATTACAATCACATGCTGACCATGTACAATCCCGACTTTATCACGGACCCATCCGCACACAAACTGGTTGTAAGCCTCTAAAGACTTGTAAGCTTTTAAATCATCCTTGGTGTATGGGCTTGGTGTGAATAATAAATAATTCACTATGTCTGGATACGTTATTGTCGGCAACACATTAACATCTTGTGTCCAACTCAATTTTTCTTCGTACGGATCAAGTCCACCGACAATCGATAATTTCCCTTCATATCGCTGTTTTTCATCATTAGTCAGTCCATCTTTGTAAGCAATCGATTTCTGCATATTTTCTTTCGATTTTGCCATCATTTACATATTTTAACGCAACATATAACTCTCTTTATTTGTATTTGTTTATCGACAACAATAGAACGCTTTGAAAATTTCAAGACTGCCTCCAATATGGCGGACGTGACGGTGTTAGGGTAAAAATCTCCCTTTCCTGAAATCCCTCTATTAGTTAACCATTAAAACTTTGATCTTGCTGTGTGTTTTTATGGACGTTATTAATTATGTTATACTTATTTTTGTATTTCATTAAGAATTAGAACGTATAGCCCTTTTTGTTAACTGTTTTTAGCAAACGATTCGCGGCTTATTCTAGGTTGGCGCTAAGGAAAAAAACTTAGTCGCCAAATCTAGGGGTGTCTGCCCCCCCCCTTCCCGAAAATGTTTTGATCCTAGATTGTCTGTGGTGCGTTTTGGGGTTATTTCCTGAGCAAAATTAAGACTTTTTGTTTCTGAAATTTCCCTTTTTTGCTTGAAAATTTTTCTTTGGTGGTGAGCCACATACTGACACTTTGCAGCCAATTTATTTGTTTAAAAAGACACCGGTGGCGTAGTGATAATGATACATTAACACCGTTAAACAGTTTTCGGTACATGTGGTATTTAGGTTTGAAGCCACTAAAACAGCCCGCCCGTCTCGGTAGTAATTATACGACATTTTATGAAATCCAAACATTACTTTTGTTCATTTTTTTTGTGTTTTTGAAGAAATGCGCAGGAAATTACTAAGTCAGCATGAGACGGTCATAGCATGTCATAAAACCGTGAGACTCACGACGAAATCGTGAGACTTGACAGGTATAGACGTTTCCGATTCTGCATTCATGTCTGCACTTTTTTAGATGTCCTCCAATCGCGAACCTAACATTTGGTCATTTCCTGAGTTTACATTATTCTGTCCTCTTTCTTTTCTAAACAATTGTGTTAATTTCTGTTGCTTCGACTTTCCATTTTCACTCACAGCATCCATTTTTCCCAGAATATGCAACCCACTTTGTAATCGGTCTTTCAAGTCGCATAGCGACCGTAAAGGGAAGTAACTCTTATCTACTTTTTTTAGCCAATCAAAATCGTTGTGTCTTGGGAAATTAGTTTATAGTGGCTATGCCAATGCCATAACTCCGCCCATCTGATTAAATGACAATTCCGTACTGGTCGATTCGATAACGTTGAATCATAACACCTATAGCATAGGTCATTACACAGCACGCTTTAGAGATTCAGTCATCACGTAAATCCCCAAGTAACCCAAATGTTCAAAAAGTCTGGTCGCAGTGTAAAGCGTGACCAATTATGACATTAGCCATGTGGATTATCGACCTAGGCGGTCGTCATTATCCCCTGGGGCCTTTCCGGTAAGGGTGTTATCTGTGTAATCTTAGCGATGTTTCTGGCGATTTTTACGGCCTGAAAACAGGCATTTAGACTGTGCATTTGTAAAGCATAGGGTCTATTTTTTTCCAATCGCCAATTTCATAAAAATCTGATTTTTAATCGCCAGCTAAGAATTGTAATCGCCAATGGCGATTTCGGCGATCGGTAACGCTAACGTAGCTTATTAAGTTAAGACACGGAAAAAAGTTAAAGCGACACTTTAAAGGTCAGAGCTCCAGATAAGGTTTTGTGAAATTCTTAAATTACTACCAGATTTTCAAAAAGAATTCTTAACTCTGTAATTTTCTTCTTAACATTACTACTAAGTTTTGGAAAATAATTCTTATTTTTTATAAATGACCTAAAAAAAAATAATAATGGTTATTTTCATGCAAAAAAAATCAAAATTAACATACTAGCAACTTTATTTACACGAGTTTCAGTATAATACAATTTTATTTTTCAAATACCTTCATATGCCAAAACTATTCTTGATTGCATGCCTTAGATGAATTTTTTCATATTTCACAATTAAAACGGGTCTCCCCTTCAATCTTTTCAACGATTAGACACGGGACTTGTCCCTTTCACTTGTTCAATGTTTTCTTTTTTGTGTGTTTAAGTTTGGACCCGTCGTGTCGCGTTTTTGTTTAGTTTATGACTGTGTCGGAAACTGAACATACAACATCGTATAAGATCTTTTCTATTATGTCTTTCTAAACATTAAACTTCGGCTCACTTTGCGTACAATATGTTAAAAGCGTGTTTTTGGACGCTTTGCAGTTTTTTTTGGACGCTCTCTGGGCGCCGCCATCGTTTTTTAACAGATAGACTGTATACGCCGCTTTTATTGGAAAAAATGCGCTTTGTTAAACAAACCCGATAACCATTGATTCTATATAAGCACTGCAAAGATCTTTAATACGCGAAAATAACTCGATAAAATCGATATGAACCGATGTAAAAATAATGTTCGTAACTTGATTTTGTAATTCTGAATGGTACGACAAGATTTTAAAATAAATACGTAACGGACTTAAAAATAACTCGTAATTACGAAAAAACGACCCTTATCTGGAGCTCTGAAGGTTTAATGTGAACAATATTAAAGAAACCTTTTTTGGTATTAATGTATTTTATTGACATGTTAAATTCCATACTTAAAAAGGTGTTTAGTCTTTAAAAAGATGTCGCTGATATTGTTAATTTCAATAACTGTTAATATTCTCAATGTTGTATAAGAAATTGAATAGTTTCACTGAGTTGTATTCCCGCCTAAAATCCGATATCGTAAAACGCGCAACGGTTAAGAATAAGGTCTGAATAAGTTTAAGTATTCAGATCCGAATATCAGCAGCTGTGCCAGCGGGAAGCCCTGTATGGATTTAACAACCGCAAGCGAAACAACATCCTTTTTTATGTCCCCCACTACTATATTGTTTTTGCCCTGTCTGTTGGTCTGTTTGCGCCAACTTTAACATTTTGCAATAACTTTTGCTGTATTGAAGATAGCAACTTGATATTTGGCATGCATATGTATCTCATGAAGCTGCACATTTTGAGTGGTGAAAGGTCAAGGTCATCCTTCAAGGTCAGACAGAGGTCAAATATATGTGGCCAAAATCACTCATTTTATGCATACTTTTGCAATATTGAAGATAGCAACTTGATATTTGGCATGCATGTGTATCTCATGGAGCTGCACATTTTGAGTGGTGAAAGGTCAAGGTCATCCTTCATGGTCAGAGGTCAAATATATGTGGCCCAAATCGCTTATTTTATAAATACTTTTGCAATATTGAAGATAGCAACTTGATATTTGGCATGCATGTGTATCTCATGGAGCTGCACATTTTGAGTGGTGAAAGGTCAAGGTCATCCTTCATGGTCAGAGGTCAAATATATGTGGCCGCCCAAATCGCTTATTTTATAAATACTTTTGCAATATTGAAGATAGCAACTTGATATTTGGCATGCATGTGTATCTCATGGAGCTGCACATTTTGAGTGGTGAAAGGCAGGGCTTGCACTAAGCGGCGTACGGCCGTATATTACGCCCGATAATTGTTTCCATACGCCGATAAAAAAAGCCATGACGTCCACTGTACTTCCTTAAAATTGGTCATACGCCGAAAATAGCAACCCGTGACGTAAGCTGTCGATTAAAATAACACTTCAATCAACACTGCTTTCTGCCGACTCAATGTGTTTTGCACACGTCTCGATCAGTCTAAACTCCGCCTCCTTATATTTGCTACCGCCCGCAGGTGATTAGCAAGTTTATTGTTTATCTAACGGTTACACAATTTACCCCCCGCGCGGATCGCAAATTGACCGTGACAAAGCAGTCGCTTAAAATTGGTTGCTTTAACAACACACTCGTGTCTCTTCGCGTGCCATATGTTGTCTAATGATTAGGAGATAATTGCTGGTTTTGGGCAGACGGTACGGTAAAAGAAAGACGGCAAAAATAATTAAAGAAAAACAAAATTGATCAAAGTTTAATTAATTACGTAGATTCACTACCGTATTAGGTCCCGCGAGTTTTCAGTTTGTTAATCCACCGATAATTACGAGTAATAACCATCTTATATAAACTGGAATCACAGTTCATTTTCTATGCTAACAAGTCATTTTACTAGTAAGAAACATTCAGAAAACACATTTCCTTGATTAGATATAAATTATCCGAGTAGAATTAAATTGCTACGTCATGATTTTCGACATTGCAAATGGCTGACCTGTTGTAACATTCAACCCGCGTTCAGTTCAAAGCTGGCGATTCAAATTACAAGTAATGTTGGTTCAATAATGGAGAAAACATTAAATGGATTTACAAAATGTAACAAATAGTTGATAAGGTTTGTTAAACCAGATAACAACAAGGAAAGTTTGGATTATTGAAGTTTAACTGGTAAGGCATTTATTAAGTGTACATATTTCGGACATATATAGTATTCGGATAAACAGTAATTGATATACTAGATGCTCCATCATGACCATTCATTAAGATTGTGTTTTGTTGCAAATGCAGTCATAGGAATGAGGATAATAAAATAACAATAAATATGTGATGAAAATGTGCAACCGCACATATCTCAAATTACTTAAATGTGTTGAATGACTTAAATGTGTTATGATAACATAGATTTTAATGAGAATTTATTGTTTTTACAAATGAACATAGTAAAATGATAGAAATAATCAAAGTTTTGAAATAAACATGTTTTGTTTTTTAAGTCGATATTGTTTGCACAAACTTATACCCTGACTTTCCAAACTTCTCCCTATTTTTAAAGCCTAGGGTAGTCTCCGCCTTGTTGTAAGATATACATGTATCTAGTTACTTTCACAGATGTACAGTGACCCAAAATGGATGGGAAGAGTTTGTGATCATTTACGCAGTTGACATTCCGTTAACATCAACCAGTGCTCCAGCTAGGATTTGAAAAGGGCAGGGGGGCTTTTTTGTCAAAAGGGCACTTTCGACGCGCAGTATTTTGTCAAAAGGGCACTTTTGACGCGCAGTATTTTGTAAAAAGGGCACGTTCGAGCGCGCAGGTGTTTCTGGAATGCTTCTTATTGCATGTTAATTTATATGTTATAAATAATTGTATTATTCCCATTATTATTAAACCATTCAAATATAATGTCTACAATGATGATTAAACTAATTACAATGTAATAAGAGATTTATGAATTATCATAATGTAAAAAAAAAAAAAAAAAAAAAAAAAAAATTATTGACATGTGTGACCTGTGCACTTGTAAAAATGTGCAAATATGACAAGGCAGACTTTTATATATATGCATTCATAAAATAAGAACACGTATCGGTATACCTCAAAATTCAGGTCTTTGCTCCTAATCGAACTACTCAAATAATTCTTATGCGACATCGCATCTTCTGTCCATAGCGTAATTTGCTTCGATGGCACAGGGATAAATTCTCTAACTCATGAGGACGCTAAGGTTATCAGAACCTCGGGCTCGGTATGTCCGAACGCTGATCAGTCAGCCGTGCTCATAAAATATAATTGTAACCCTTAAACAATTATATTAGAAATTTAATGCGTACATATCGTTATATTTTAACTGCGCTATACGCGTCAGATCGCATTAAATTCTTACTTAAAATTACTCAAGACCTTCAATATTACCGATATCCTACATATATTTGCAATCAACACAATGACGTATATACATATTTACATAATATTTTTTTTTAAGTGTCTGCCCTATTCATATTCGCAATTACCATTACTGTTCTTATTTTCTATTTCTTTCTTTTACAATTCGGAAAGCTATTTTTAAATTTTCCAATAATTTTATTTATTCGTCCTTTTTAATTTCCTTTATCATTCTAATAAACAAACCCCGCCTTATTTTCTTTATTAAAATAATAAACAAAACAGTTTTAAATAATCTAAATTCCTAAATTCTTAATTCTGCCAATGTAAAATACTAGGTAAATTATTTGAATATTTGTATCATCTCCGAGTTTTTTCTATTGTATTAATAAATAAAACCACCGCCAAAGTTTCTTTATTAAAATAATAAACAAAACTATATAAGATATTATTATTTCCTTGTACGTTTTAATTAAATGGAATTTTACAAATAAAAAACCAACAATTTAAAATGGATTTGTGCGCAAAAAAAACGCACGTTCGTATACAATCTATATTATAATCATACACAATTTATATAAAATTCTTTAAATATTTTCAATGATGTGTTCGCCTCTAATTTCATTATTTCTATAACTCAGAAAATTTTGTAAATTTAAATTACTTTCTTTTTTATTAATTTTATTCTTAATTTCCTGATATTTTAGAAAAACTACAGATCAATGAAAAACTGTATGATTTTGATACTTGCATAATTTCTTCGTACATGATTAATTATTTCTTTAAACACTTAACTTCGTAAAATTCTTTAAAACAATTCTGAAAAAGTTCGTTGTCATGACGCTTTTGTTTTACTTTTTATTTCTTACTTTATAAAATTTGACATAAAACCCTGTTTGCCATAATTTATGAAAACACTGACCGTTTTCCATGTTGCGTTGTTTTTTCACGTTGGCCTGTGATTCCGTATAGTGTTGTTTGTTCTCCGTTTTCCATGTAGCGTTGGTTTTTTCCCTGTTGGTCGTTAAAATGAGTGGTATTCTGGTTCATCCTGGCACTGCGCACCATAAAATGTTATCTACGCACGTCAAACAGTTGAATATTCTCTAACACAACGCTTGCTAATGTTCATGAAATACAATTTTACATCGCGGTGGCCAACATGGCCACCACGTCAAGAAAGCGTGACTACTCTACTCGAATGTCAAACTTAGGACTCTCTTCATACAACGCAGATGCCAATTGATACAATAATGGACAAATAAATTGGGTTAAAAAAATTTTTTTTTTTTTTTTTTTTAGGGGGGGGGGGGGCAGGGCGGAGGTTCGGGGGGGGCAGGGCGGAGGTTCGGGAGGGCAGGGCGCGGCGCCCTTCGATTTAGGCCTAGCTGGAGCACTGATCAACATTAAAGTTGTTTGGACTTCCAACATTTTTGAGTGGGACTTCCATAATTAAAGGGCAGGAAGTCAGGACTTCCAAAATTTATTTCTTAGTGCAAGCCCTGGTGAAAGGTCAAGGTCATCCTTCATGGTCAGAGGTCAAATATATGTGGCCCAAATCGCTTATTTTATGAATACTTTTGCAATATTGAAGATAGCAACTTGATATTTGGCATGCATGTGTATCTCATAGAGCTGCACATTTTGAGTGGTGAAATGTCAAGGTCAAAGTCATCCTTCACAAGGTCAAGGTCATCCTTCAAGGTCAAACATCATATAGGGGGACATTGTGTTTCACAAACACATCTTGTTAAGTCTTGCACTTCGACTCCATGATCACAAAAATAACATTGAAATCCCCAAACCAAGATAATATTTGCATTTAGAGTAAGAAGTATGCACAAGAGTTAAATTGGTTGATAGAACGAGAAAGGGTAAGTTATCTAAGGGATTTAAGTATAGTGTATGTCCATTAATACAGTGTCGGAGACTTTTTTCGCTTTTAATGAACTATTCGATTATCAGTATTATGTTTCGATGATTATTATGTCTCACTCATAATGAGCTTCTCCACCTTTATTCATGATTTAAATTTTGTTCATGTACGTTTATGTATGTTTTGTTTACTTGTGAGTGTGTGCGTGTGAGCATAGGGCTGGTGCGTATTTGTGCATTTTTGTTTTCTTTTTGTTGACTTCTTATGAAAATATGTTGTTCTCGTGGGCCCCATATGGCGTATTAGATCGAAATAAACACCTATCATATATTCTTTAAAAAAATGTTTTATTAAAGGGGCATTTTCACAGATTTTTGGCGTGTTTTCAAGTTTGTCATTAAATCCTTTATATTGATAAATATAGACATTGGATCTAAAAAGCAACAGTAAACAATCATGAATAAAATTTAAAAAAAGGGAGAAAAAAAAGTAGCCCGCATCAGGGCTGAAACCAGTGACCCCCGGAGTCCTGGAGTAAAAACCAATTAGACCGCTCCGCCATCCTGCCAAGTATGTATAAGCGACCTATTTTAAACTTTTTATAAGCAATCTTTGTAGTTTAACAAAATGAAACGACAAAAACAGAATTCTCCAAATTATTCAATCGTTTCGCGTTGCAACTCTTTATAATTTTCAGGTTTTTAAATCGCCAAAAGATGCATATAATGGCTATATTAGACCATGGTAAATGTTCAGTATAACTGTTTCCTCACAAAAAATCATAACTTAAACGAAAATTTGCGAATCTGAAACAACTTTTTTCAATTTTGTCAATTTACCAAAACGTGAAAAGATCCCTTTAAGTATTATTCCGTGTTTGCTGTCAAACACATTTTTATTAAAGAATACATCATAACGTTGCTCAACAATTAATGATGCATACAACTGGTAGTTTTAACACACACACATATAGGTTTCATTTAATTAAAGAGTACAGAAAGCTAAAAAGTGATGTGGTTTGTTGTACAACAACAATTGGTTATGTGTAACCTATTCAAAAAGTAATTTCGTTCAAGATAATTCAATGTATTTCTATAAATGACAAACACACTTCGTGTGTTGTGTATGTTTATTTTTTAAATGTACAAAAGTGGTTAAAAAGCAATATTTTTACACATTTAAGAGGTAATCGCTCACATTTATGTCTAATTAATGATAATTTTATGCATTAGCAAAGATTTAACGAGAAAAATTGAAGTTTAAGGTGAAATCAATTTGCTATAGGAAAACGACGTTAGGCATTTAGACGTAATCGGTAGATTACATCTAATTACAGTACACTCCACGCGTTTTCCCCAAAAAACGCGCTCTCTCCGCGGGTTTTTTCTGCTAGCGAGTGTTCACGCGGCGTTGAGAGAGCGAGGTGAACTCGATAAAACGCTTGGCGTTACGCCGCGTTCGCTAATTCCCGCGGCATGTGTTACTTTAGCCTAGTCGGTAAATGCAGACAATTTCCGTTCTTATCAGTGACCGCTTTAGCAGTGTGCTACTAGGCATGCCAAAAAATAATCAAAGCGCTGAAGGCACTGGAGATGTTCGCTATTGCATAATTTAAGACGCAATTCATTTTTGAAAATCAATTGCAAATTTAAAATGAACACACGCCATTCAACTTTATAAAGTGTGTGTCATAGCGCACGGGTCGAATTTGTGTGCACTTTTTATCATCCTTATTATTTCATAGAAATAACTAAGACAAAATAAAAACAACATGCTTTTCGGAAGTTCTGAAAGCATAGAAAGTATGATGAAAATGGTTATGCGAACTTAATATAAAGAAAATTTGCAGTCACCATCATATTAAAGGAATATTTTTCTAATATCAAATGACTATCTCACCACGAATATAAATTCATAATGAAAGTTCCGTGTACAAAATTTTTGATTTTTGACACCATATACAAATTCAAAATATACAATAATCTTCGTATCTTGTATATGGAGGAATAAAAGTATATAAACATTGCTGTTTATGCTTTACTTGTTACCCGAGCAGTTCACACGGTGTCAACAACGCTAACATAAACATAGGTATAGAGCACTAATGCGCTTTTAGGCGTAGCTGTTTCAGTTTTCATCTTAGTGACTTTTACATAACGCCAACAAACACGCATGAATATTTTCGAATATTTAATAAGCTGATTCGAGATACAACCTCTAAATTTTTGCTAAATCACTGCGTATGTGCTCAATTCAAAGGATGCAGCACTGTTCAGTGTAAGGAATTCGGGACTTCTCTCTGTATGCTCAAACGACACAAATTGTGGCCCTGTTACAATTACGCGTTACAATCAATCTCGCAGAATTTCACTTTCGCCTCCAAGATGAGTAAACAATCATTAGCGAAATAGTATAGTGTCACGATAAGAGAAAATCGTTTAATTATCATACCACAATGTTTGCCGTACTTGGTCAGCACGTCTGGAAATCATTCCTTAATGTGTGGATAGGCTGCCATTATTAACAAGTTTGCTATTTTGAATTCAATTTTGTATTAAAAAGCATTGTTCTTAAATGTGGCATTTTCAATTCGCAATGAGATTTGTAATGACCCTCGTCATGCAAAAATGGGTCTTATTCCATATTCGCCCATCATATACAGTACACTCCACGCGTTTTCCCCAAAAAACGCGCTCCCTCCGCGGGTTTTTTCTGCTAGCGAGTGTTCACGCGGCGTTGGAAGAGCGAGGTGAACTCAATAAAACGCTCGGCGTTACGCCGCGTTCGCTAATTCCCGCGGCGTGTATTACTTTAGGCTAGTCGGTAAATGCAGACACTTTCCGTTCTTATCAGTGATCGCCGCGCAACGCCGCGTTAGCAGTGTGCTACTGGGCATGCCAAAAAATAAAAACATTGTTATAATAAATTGTTTAAATACTGTAGTACATGTATAAAAAAGATAATTGTATAGAAAATTAATGCGTATAAAAATTATGTTTTTTAATTCACAGGTACGTCTACAATATGAATTAGTCTAATATAATACATTTGACAAATTAATACTTAAATCATAACACATATGACATAAGAATAATGTTCCGTAAAATTTCCAAATGAGAATAATAATTAGTAATCCGAAACACACTACGATTTTTAATTGTTAACATGACGTTTACAAATGCTTCCAATATACAGTCATCATGTATATATTTCCCGACAAAAGCGCGCGAAAATTATGCTGCAATGTACAAGGTAACGGTACAATGTATACTCCTGCAAAGCGTGCGTGTATTGATTTTTTTTTATACAAACTTAGTAGCGCAGAAAACATTGAATTTTGTTGATTTCGGTTAAAAGTTTCTTTGGTATTTATTAACGAAATTATATCGCGAATAAGTTGATATTTCCTCTAAAATAATTTCAAATCGAACACGCCGAATCTTTATCGTTATGGTATTTTAGTAGAGTAATTATTTTAACACTAATTGTACTGTAAACTGAATAAAGAAGACATCTGGGCGGAACTGGATTTGAAGTGTTTGACGTTATGAAAACACGCAAAGCTTGTCTACTGACCAATTGTGTAGACTGCTGTCTGCGGTGTTTTGACAAAAGGGATTAACATGTGTGAATGTCACTCTGCCGATTTGGTCCATAATTACTGGTAAACATTGTTTAGAATGTCGACGCAACAAGAATACAACTGTGAATATAAAATGCAATTATCAAGTCAATAGTTACCACCTTTTAGCAATCAATTGAATAACCTACAAACAAAGAGAAAATCAATGCATTAGCGAGCAGAGAATTGACTTTGTTCCGACAATTAAAACCATTTCTTATGCATTCGTTGAACGTGTTCACTTGAGTAAGTTATGCCTTTAGACAGGAAGCGGCTTTTCTTTGATTACGTCAAACTGTCAATTCACACAGATTTGCGAGATTTTTAGGGTCCTTGGTCATTTGTATACATGTTCAGTATAGAAAATCACCTGCTTACATGAAAACTTTGGATTAAATTATCAAAATAAAAACAATGTTGCAAACTGTGTTTATATTAATTGGTAAGTATTAGTTTAAAGACGACGTTTTGTGTGTCGTAAATCAACGAGTTTTCTATACAACAACAACTACTTCTGCAACCACGTCGGGATCGATCTATCTTGGTTGTTTTGTTTTAATTGTAAATATTATACTACATGTACATGTATGTACTTGTAATAAATGTAATTTTATTTGAAAATCAGGAAGTCAAACAAAATTAAATTGATCGTTATCTCGTAAAACGCGGAGTTTCCCCCGCGTTGCCAACGCCGAGGGCCGCCGCGTCGGCTTATCAGTTTTGCCAATCGTTAACCGCCGCGTCCAAAATCATGCAAACGCCGCGTATAGCGGGATTTTCTTAATCTCCCTCCAGGTCAAAACCCGCGGAGTATGGAGGGAAACTGGGGAAAACGCGTGGAGTGTACTGTAAATAGCCCACTCAGCTATCCCTCCTTCTGGTAAGGAGAAACATAGCATATTGAGTGATTTTAAAGCGAACAGCATCGCCTATGGCCTGACTGCGCAAAAGCACATGTTGGGTTTAACAAACGCTTGCCGAAACGCATAAGACCCATTTTCGCATGACGGCGCTATTGACGTGTGATTTAAATGTGTCGAAAGAAAACTGCGTTTAAATCAAATAGAAACATGCGATATATTTCGATAGAGAAGAAAGATACTCATAACAAGGCATATGAGGACACATATGAAGTTCTCTTCCGTAGTATATTTTTTATTTTCTCACACTAATGTGTGGTTTGACAATGCTAACACACATTTCATGCGGTGAATATGCAGCTTACAAGTGAAAAACACAACGCAATAGTTTAAATTTTGTTTAATTGTATTTAATTATTTAGAAAAGTAAATTGCTAACTTTATTTCAAAGTCAGCGTATACGCCGACTACATTTTTTAAAGACATTTATTGTTATAAATATATTTAGTTGTTTTCGGTTTTAGCGATTATAATGCATTTTCGAGGTTGCCTATAGTATGCCTGTAGTAATTGATGAACTCATATCCAACTGTCTATGTATTGAGAACTGTGAATATAAACAAGCTAAACCTTCTACTAACCTTCTACTTTTGCGTTGCTAGCACCCGTAAATACAAAATATCGCGGCTATCTGTTCAGAACCAAAGAACGTTTTTAGAAATACCCGCTGTAGTAGCATGAACTAGGTTATGAAACAGGTCATTCGTATTATTATTATAAATTGTTTGTTATATTCGGGTTTAGCGATTATGAAACTTTTTTGTTTTTGTCTATCGTATCGCTGAAGTTATTGTTGGACTTGTGTTCAACGTTTTATAAATTGAGAATATAAATAAGCGTCAACGTTTCCCGAATCTCTCAATTTACGACCAGTACTACGTAATTGAGTTGTATGTGAGAGCGTAACCTATTGCGTTGTTATAACCCGTAAACTTTCCTTTGTTTATCGACAGGCGCATCTATTAATAGCCTCATATCATGAATGCTAAAACACCCGCGAAAAAAGAACCACTGACCAAATAGGACGCTAAACGCAAATACCATGTGACTACGACTTTTATTGTCGCTCCGCAATTCCTTTGAAGCCGGAGCCTTGTGTTTGCTATTACGTAAAGAATTGACCTCTAACTGAAGTAAGCAAAGGAAACGCAGCACCCAATTGAACCATTCCTTCTATGTGCGAAGGCAGATTGAATTTTACTAATGTATGGTTTGCCTATTATAACACACATTATAATGCGGTAAATATGCGACTAACAAGTAAAAAATACTATAATTATACTTTTGTTTTGAATTAAGTTATTTAGAAACCAAAATTCCAAACCTTATTTCAAAACAGCATGACTACATTTTTTAGAGAATATTCTTGTTATATTTAAATGTTTTTTTAACAGTTTCAGCGATAATGAAACATTTTTTATGTTGTCTATCGTATCCCTGTAATAATTGTTGAACTCGTGGTCAACGTATTATTAATTGAGACCTGTAAATATAAACAAGCGTAACCTTATACTAGTGTGTTATTCTCATCCGGACTCCCCTTTGTTTATCGCCAGCCGCAGAGTTATGAATGAGCTGAGCGAAAATACTACGTCACGCAGACGCAGCAGAAAGTGGACTATTTTAATCATTCATAAACAATCTCCTCCGCGACACCAGGCTTTTTCCGCTCCATTTTGGGAAAACGCCACACTGGAATTTTGGGAATTTCGCGTCGTGAAAACCCCCATTTTGGGAAAAAAAATTAATCGCAAAATTGGATCAATTTGGAAAAATTATCGCATGTAAATAGTGTTTCTTATATTTCAAAGAAGCCGTTAACTGGTAAAAACGACTATTTTGATAACTTATTATTAAAATTTTACACAATATTATGAACATGTGTGATAAGTGCAGGTTTTTTAATCTGAATTTGCGGAAAAGGCCTGGCCTTTTTTGAGGTGAAAAAAATAGCGCGAAGCGGCGGATTTTGAGGAAAATAAGGAAAGTCTTAAATAATAATTAACAAATTTTACAGTTTAAAAAAAAATTCAAGGCAGCAGATAATTTAATTATGCAATATTTCTATTTTCTACACTGGATGAGGTAAACTTATATATTTTAAGGTTAAAAAAAAAAAAATGGGGATGGGGCCGAATTTCAGACCCGTGGCATAGGGCGGAAAAAGCCTGGACACGTACATTACGATCATTGTTTATCGATTCTTTTCTATAAAACACCGTTCGAAAATATTGAATGTAACATGATATTCATATAATGTTTCCATTTGTAAATACGCATAATTGGAGAACTCAAACCTCTTGCATAAATTATACAACTCTTTCTTGCGCGGATACGCAATCGGGTATTGGGTTAATCATACCTAGGCCGTATCGACCTGAATTTCACATCAAGCACATTAGACGGTCGCTAAAGCGACCATCTAAAAACATTGTTATAATAAATTGTTTAAATACTGTAGTACATGTATAAAAAAGATAATTGTATAGAAAATTAATACGTATAAAAATTATGATTTTTAATTCACAGGTACATCTGCAATATGAATGAATATAAGACATTTGACAAATTAATATTTAAATCATAACACATATAAGACAAGAATAAATGTTCCGTAAAATTTCCAAATGAGAATAATAATTAGTTATCCGAAACACACTACAGGGCTCGACATTAAAGGTAGTCCGACTGTCCGGGACAACCAAATTGTTAGTCCGGACAAGTAAATAAAGAATTTGCTAGTCCGACGGGACAAGTGGTCATTATAATTGTATAACTTAGAAAAAATGCCTTTAAAGCCATTATTTCTGTGGAGATATCACTCAACTTTTCCGAGTATATTTTGTATACGTTTAATCGTCGAAGCCCGAGATATTCCGATAGTTCCCATCGTAGGACACCCCCAGTCTATTCATTACGTTACTCTCCATTCCTAAGTGAGTGATACATGTACTACACTGTACTGTTTACAAGGTAATCAACCCTTAACATTTTTTTCTTTGCCAAGATAACAAGAATATTTTCCCTTGTAAAGAATATGCATTTTACGACACCGGTACACACCGATCTTACAGACAATTAAAGTAGCGAAATCCTCTCAATGTATCGAATGTTTTTTTTTTTAAATATCAGTTAAGTACTGTACATATACATCACTTACATTTTCTGTTTGATGTTGGCAACACACAAGTTTTGTCAGGTATTATGGCTTTGTATAATGTTTAAATAGAGGATATTTGTTGGATTCGGTGGATTATCGATTTTAATTCACGAGTGATCATAGAAAATAATATTTTCACGAGTGGCGCAGCCACGTGTGAAAATATATATTTTCTATGATCACGAGTGAATTAAAATCGATATTCTACCGAATCCACCAAATTTTTTTTTTATTTTATGCCTTTTCACAGTCTATATACATTGTTATAGCGAGTAACTAAAGAATTTTGCTGAAATAATGACGTCATTTCGTGAAAAAAATGACGTCGTTTCACAGTAAACAGTGAAAATTATCGATAATTTTCACTGATAATTTTCATTGTTTGAAACAGTGAAATTATCAGTTTTAATTTACTGATATTTCTCTATAAACCACCGGAAAGCATAAAATAAAAATCAATAATCTTGAGTTTTCCTGTTATTCTAGTCAGTTCTTTTTGTATTTAAATTGCCTACAATTATTTACATGTATTTTGAACGATTCGAGTCTTTATGATTTGAGCATTTTGTATTATTTCATTATTTTTGCAAAGTACTGAGCAGAATAAGATATAACGGTCAGGACAAGTTGCTTTTTGGTCAGGACAAGTGAAATTATGGTCTACTTGTCCGACTGGACAAGTGGCTTCAAAAGTTGATGTCGAGCCCTGCACTACGATTTTTAATGTTAACACAACCAGCGATTTTCCTCCTTCTTTATAAAGTACCGGTAAACGGTACTTTCCCAATCGAACGAAAATTCCCAAATTCCCAAAACGGTACTTTCCCAATCAAGCGAAAATTCCCAAATTCCCAATCGGCATCTGGAAAAATCCCAATCAGCGTCCGAATTTTTTCTCAAAACGATAGAAAGTTTCGTAAAAAACCAACTTTCGGCGAGCGAACAAAGAAAATCGTATAGTTGTGTGTAACCACGCGCTCGATTAATTTCGGGTTTTATTATTCAGCGCATTCAATCAATAGAGTTGTTACTGTTTCCGGTTCTTTTGCCAGGCAGCCAGCGTACTGTTTTACGTCGGTTTGTAACCTTATCGCAGTTTGAAATGAGTCATAATAGCAAATATGCCAAAAAACCAATCGGAACCATCTATCACAGGACACATTGACAGCAATAATGATGCTGTGCAGGGAGGGATGCAAGCAACTGAGTGATGATCAAACATCAAAGATTGTTGAAATTTTCACAAAAATGAAAGAGAGAGACATTGCTTTAAAAGAGATTAAAACAACTAGTAATTGATTTGGTGTGTTCTTTATAATATTTTGTTATTTATATAAACTTTATAACTTAATGGTCATTAAGGCATGCCTGCAAATGATTATTTAAATGGGTATGTTCAATTAAGTATGAACTGTATGATGTATTCAATAAGACCCAAACTTCACGACGCGATTTTCCCAATTTCAGGATTTCACGACTCGATTTTTCCCAATTTTGAGGTTTTCACGACTCAATTTTTCCCAATCGGACCGGTACGGGTACTTTTCCCAATTGGACAAGGAAAATCGCTGACACAACGTTTACAAATGCTTCCAATAAACAGTCATCATGTATATTTCCCAACAAAAGCGCGCGAAAATTATGCTGCAATGTACAAGGTATACTCCTGCAAAGCCTGTGTGTATTGAATTTTTTTATACAAACTTTATAGCGCAGAGAATATTGAATTTTGTTGATTTCGGTTAAAAGTTTCTTTGGTATTTTTTAACAAAATTATATCGCGAATAAGTTGATATTTCCTCCAAAATAATTTCAAATCATACACGCCGAATCTTCATCGTTACGGTATTATAGTAGAGTAATTATTTTAACAGTAATTGTATTGTAAACTGATTAAAGAAGACATCTGGGCGGAACTGGATTTTAAGTGTTTGACGTTTTGAAAACATGCAAAGCTTGTCTACTAACCTATTTTGTAGACTGCTGTCTGCGGTGTTTTGAACAAAGGGATTAACATGAGTGAATGTCACTCTGCCGATTTGGTCCATAATTACTGGTAAACATTGTTTTGAATGTCGACGCAACAAGAATACAACTGTGAATATTAAATGCAACTATCAACTCAATAGTAACCACCTTCTTTTAGCAATCAATGGAATAACCTTACTTCAAAGAGAAAATAAATGCATTAGCGAGCAGAGAATTGACTTTGTTCCGACAATTAAAACCATTCCTTATGCATTCGTTGAACGTGTTTACTTGAGTCAGTTATGACGAAAGCGGCTTTTCTTTGATTACGTCAAACTGTCAATTCACACAGATTTGCGAGATTTTTAGGGTCTTTGGTCATTTGTTTACATGTTCAGTATAGAAAATCACCTGCTAACATGAAAACTTTGGATTAAATAATCAAAATAAAAACAATGTTGCAAACTGTGTTTATATTAATTGGTAAGTATTAATTAAATGACGACGTTTTGTTTGTCGTAAATCAACGAGTTTTCTATACAACAACAACTACTTCTACAACCCGTTGGGATCGATCTATCTTGGTTGTTTGTTTTATTGTAAATATTATACTAAATGTACATGTATGTTCTTGCAATAAATGTAATTTTATTTGAAAATCAGGAAGTCAAACAAAATTAAATCGTTATCTCGTAAAACGCGGAGTTTCCCCCGCGTTGCCAACGCCGAGGGCCGCTGCGTCGGTTTATCAGTTTTGCCGATCGTTAACCGCCTCGTCCAAAATCATGCAAACGCCGCGTCTGGCGGGATTTTCTTAATCTCCCTCCAGGTCAATCACCGCGGAGTATGAAGGGAAATTGGGGGAAACGCATGGAGTGTACTGTATTTGGACTAGGCACACGTACATATTAAACCAAGTGAACATTTACCTTTCTATAAAAGTCTTGTCATCGATAAAAAATGCATTTGTTATTGTCTTGTCATGTTTACCTGTTCAGCTAGCCATTAATTTGTTCTTAAGTTTTTATAATTTGTTTATGAGGTATTTTCAAGTTATTTAATCAAATAAATAAAATATGTAAGCAATATTTAATAAATTCGTAAATGCGGATCAATACAATTTGATGACAGAGATGAACGACAGATGAAATTAAATCGGGAGGAGACTTAAATGTATCAAGATTCTATTGAATTAGTGAATTTCACGTAAGTGTCAATGTTATGGAGATAATAGGAAAATGATATAGTTTCATGAACTATATTTCATAACATCATAACTCCTCTTGATTGCATGCTATGCAATTGGAAACTTAGACTTTTTCCAAAATCTATAAATAGCAACTCATGGTATAAACATGTTCATTTTGAAATTTGCATAGTGTCGTGGGGCTTTATTGACGCATTTCAATGGTAGTAGTACCTTAAATATAACTGGCCAATACTGTTGGTGGTTTTATTTGGTTCATGTGTGTTCTTTTTAATGGATTTGAGAATTTGCCATATACTGGATAATTTTTGCTAACAATGACATTATTACTAAGATTTGTGATTTTTTTTCTTGAAAATGTATACATATGTAGAAATAATATATAATTTTTTAAACCATATGTAAATTTCATTTATTTATTTTGGGTATTACTGATCATTTTTATATTTTTAAATTTCTTCAATGTGGGGTCATTTTGTCACTTAACATGAACCTTAATTTATTGGTTTTTTAGTTATAATGTATACACATGCTAAATTAATAAAATATTCCGACAAAATGTCTTGTTAAAAAAAAGATAGCTCGACTATGTATCTATAGATATTGACAAGGTAAATCACTCGCCATTTTCTAAAGCAACGGAAGTGCGTCATTATTAATAATTAAATCGCTGTCATCCCGCTCGCTTATTGATATACCGGCGCAGACCGGGAACCTCGCTCTTTATACACAATAACAGCCACTTAACACTGGGCGCCAGATTTGATTTTTGACGTGCTGATTTTTTTTCTGGAAATCACCATGGGAAACGAATAGGTAAGGAATGATTCATGTGTATGCAGTTTACAATATATTTTGTTGACTGCCCCATTAATTATGAGAAACAATAGTTACAAGGATTTATCATTTCCTCTGTGGATGTTTCTGTTGAAACTGAAAGTAGATAAAGAAAGAGCGAGGTTCCCGGCCTGCTCGCGCATTTCAATAAGCGAGCAGGGTGACAGCGATTTAATTATGCATAATGACGCACTTCCGTTGCCTTAGAAAATGGCGAGTGATTTACCTCGTCAATATCTATGTACATTTTTTAGTCAAACTGTCTTTTTTTTAAGAAGACGTTTGTTGGAAGATTTTTATTAATTTAGTATGTGTATGCATTATAATAAACAATGGGTAATTAAAAAAAAAAAAATGTCCAGGGTTTGCCAAAACTTGAAATTTTTGTCAGTCCGAATCAGTTTCTGTCAGTCCCATTGTCTGACTAAACTATAACAGCAAAACACAACAAAAGAGAGTACCTTTCAGATGTTTATGGGTTTTTAACCAGGTTTTTTAACCAGGTTTTCCGAAGGAAAAAACTGGTTATTAGATTGGCGAATGCGGGCGGGCTGGCGGGCTGGCTGGCTGGCGGGCTGGCTGGCTGGCTGGCGGGCTGGCGGGCTGGCGGAATAAGCTTGTCCGGGCCATAACTATGTCGTTCATTGTCAGATTTTAAAATCATTTGGCACATTTGTTCACCATCATTGGACGGTGTGTCGCGCGAAATAATTACGTCGATATCTCCAAGGTCAAGGTCACACTTTGAGTTCAAAGGTCAAAAATGGCCATAAATGAGCTTGTCCGAGCCATAACTATGTCGTTCATCGTCAGATTTTAAAATCATTTGGCACATTTGTTCACCATCATTGGACGGTGTGTCGCGCGAAATAATTACGTCTATATCTCCAAGGTCAAGGTCACACTTTGAGTTCAAAGGTCAAAAATGGCCATAAATGAGCTTGTCCTGGCCATAACTATGTCATTCATTGTGAGATTTTAAAATCATTTGGCACATTTGTTCACCATCATGGGACGGTGTGTCCCACGAAAGAATCACGTCAATATCTCCAATGTCAAGGTCGCCACGACTAAAAATAGATTAAAAAAAAAAAAAAAAATTACAAAGGGGGTTAATTTTTTTTGGTCATTTCAAAAGTTCAGTTTGAGTTTCTCCCTTTATCAGATTTTTTTTTTCACAATGAAAACCTGGTTTTGTGACAATTTTGTCCCTTGTTATCACATTAAAATACAATAAAAACATGTTCAAAGTCGATATAATTAAACAATTATTCTATTAATAAGAAACCAATGGCATACTTTTTAGACTTTTTTTTGTCAAACAGTTTTTTAGCCTTCACAGCCTTACAAATCCATGTTCTTGAAAAGTTAGGGTGACCAGGGCCCTCAATCCATTTTAGGGAAAGCGGGTCGCTACCCTCACGAGGGGGAATTTTCGCGGCGTTTCCCTTTTTGGGAGATTTTTTACTTACTCTCTCATTATTACATTTGTACATGTTTGCACTGTTAATTTCTTTTTATACGCCCGTATAAAATACGGGACGTATTATGTGAAACCCCTTGGCGGCGGGCGGCGGGCGGAAGGCATCACTTTGTCCGGACTCTAATTCAAATTGTATTCATCCGATCTTCACCAAACTTGGTCAGCAGTTGCATCTAGTTGATATCTAGGCCAAGTTCGAATATGGGTCATGCCGGGTCAAAAACTAGGTCATAGGGTCAATAAGTGCATTTTCAAAGGGGCCACTTTGTCCGGACTCTATTTCAAATTGTATTCATCCGATCTTCACCAAACTTGGTCAGCAATTGCATCTAGTTGATATATAGGCCAAGTTCGAATATGGGTCATGCCGGGTCAAAAACTAGGTCATAGGGTCAATTAGTGCATTTTCAACGGCGCCACTTTGTCCGGACTCTAATTCAAATTGTATTCATCCGATCTTCACCAAACTTGGTCAGAAGTTGTATCTAGACAATATTTAGGTCATGTTCGAATATGGGTCATGCCGGATCAAAAACTAGGTCACAGGGTCACTTAAACCATTTCAAGCATTCAGCATGGTGTCCGCTCTCTAATTGAAGTAATTTTCACCCGATCTTCACCAAACTTGGTCAGAAGTTGTGTCTAGACAATATCTACATGTTGGTCAAGTCCAAATATTGGTCATGCCAGGTTAAAAACTAGGTCACGAGGTCACTTACCGGTAGTGCATTTAAAGCATTTAGCATGGTGTCCGCTCTCTAATTGAAGTAGTTTTCATTAGATCTTCACCAACTTTGGTCAAAAGTTGTGTCTAGATGATATGTACATGTAGGTCAAGTTGAAATATGGGTCATGGTAAAGTTATCAAGTTGTCCAAAGCCTTAAAACGGGCGTATCTTGTGACAGTTTGGCACTCTTGTTTCATAATTAAGTATGTTTATCAAGATTTAATTGAAATAGAATTATGATATAATAATCATGAGACTCATCTTTAATTATTTTTTTTTATGCCCCCCTTCGAAGAAGAGGGCCTGGGGGTATATTGCTTTGCTCATGTCGGTCAGTCTGTCGGTCCGTCCACCAGGTGGTTGTCAGACGATAACTCAAGAACGCTTGGGCCTAGGATCATGAAACTTCATAGGTACATTGATCATGACTCGCAGATGACCCCTATTGATTTTGAGGTCACTAGGTCAAAGGTCAAGGTCACGGTGACCTGAAATAGTAAAATGGATTTTGAATGATTACTCAAGAACGCATACGCCTAGGATCATTAAACTTCATGGGTAGATTGATCATGACTTGCAGATGACCCCTGTTGATTTTGAGGTCACTAGGTCAAAGGTCAAGGTCACGGTGACCCGAAATAGTAAAATGGTTTCCGGATGATAACTCAAGAACGCATACGCCTAGGATCATGAAACTTCATGGGTAGATTGATCATGACTCACAGATGACCTCTATTGATTTTGAGGTCACTAGGTCAAAGGTCAAGGTCACGGTAACCCGAAATAGTAAAATGGTTTTCGGATGATAACTCAAGAACGCATACGCCTAGGATCATGAAAATTCATAGGTTCATTGATCATGACTCACAGATGACCTCTATTGATTTTGATGTCACAAGGTCAAAGGTCAAGGTCACGGTGACCCGAAATAGTAAAATGATTTTCGGATGATAACTCAAGAACGCTTTTGCCTAGGATCATGACACTTCATAGGTACATTGATCGTGACCCGCAGATGACCCCTATTGATTTTCAGGTCACTAGGTCAAAGGTCAAGGTCACAGTGACAAAAATCGTATTCACACAATGGCTGGCACTACAACGGACAGCCCATATGGGGGGCATGCATGTTTTACAAACAGCCCTTGTTTTTTTTTTAAATCCTACGGGGAATTTTTCTCCCAAAAAGGGGAAAAAATTATACTTTTCAGGTGGGGGACTGCGGCCGAATTTAGGCCGCAGATTTGATAGATTGAGGGCCCTGGTGACATCCAATCAAGTTTGACTTAATTGCACACACCCATTCACACTTTGGATTACTTCAATTTCTGTTTATTAGCCAATTTCACAAGTTCTAAAACAACACCTAGCTATTGTTAAAATATTTTGTCTTAGCTGAGGTGGTTGATTTCCAGATTCAATTAAATGAATCAGGGGTGTCAATTTTCCGGATTATTCCGGAAATCCGGATTTGAGCTGTCCAGGGTTGATTTTGAGGTGAATGTAAATCCGATGAGTTTGTTTAAGGCGGGTGGGGGTAGGGACAAAATTCTTTTAGTGCGGGATCATTTCAGAACGAATATTGTTATAGCATCGTCGGCATTCCGGACATTTGCGCTTGGTACCGATTTTATTTATTGATTTATGATTGGTAAGCGGCTGGCACTTACATGAGCAGTAACTGGCTAAGTAAAGCACTGCAATATCATATTTTAAAACAATATGTTAATCAAATTATATATTGACTGCATATTTGCTAGGTTACTGGTTACTGGTTTTCATTTTCTGCAGTCAAACGATATGCATATTTTATTTCATTTGTAAATGATGTATCGCCACATGTTTTCGGACAGTCGTTTTCGGATACGCTGGTTTGTCGATTTTAATTTAATTTCGAAGTTCTTAATATCATTTGTTTAGAGTGACAAATACACCTGCGGTGTTACGGATGGTTTGGTTTATAATATTTCGCATTGTACTCACCAGAAATTGCACCTAGAAAGACTATTAAAAAAAAGAACAATAAGCTAGGCAGGGCTCGCGCAAGAGGGCGACATGAGCGACTTTGTCGCTTTCTTACGCAAAATGTCGCCTAAAACTAAAGAAATTGTAGATAAAAAGCGACATCCAGTCTCCCTCTTACTGGAATTTGTTTACATCCGGTTTCCTCGATGTCAAGGTCTGATTCAATTTTCAATACACAATCAAAATGTCGCACCCTGGAGCTTGTCGCAATTAAGCGACAGGTAATTTAAACCCCGCATCCGATTCTCCCAACTTCCGAACTTATCCAATCGGCGATCGATATTCATCAAGTCAGCGTTCAAGTCACATTGTAGCTTGCCAATCAACATTGAGTTCGCTCACACATAATTTTTGGTAATTCATGCGCAGACGCTGTATAAAGTTAGTTGGAAATACACAGTTGATATTGTCGTCTGCCAACACGGCCGATGGCAAGCGTCATATTTAAAGATAAAAAAATAAAATCGAGCGTAACAATAAATAAATTATTTCTAAGCTGATCACTTTACACCTTTCTACTGACTATCGATCTGAATTAACAAAAGGATGATAATTAAATTATTAGATCTATGTCGATGATGTTACACCTTTCTGCCGATTATCGTTTGATAAAAAGATAATTACATTAAGTTGTTTTTTAGCGACAAACTATGCTATTGTAAAGCAATATGTCAATTAAATTGTATATTAATTACGTATTTGCTAGGCTACTGGTTTTCTTTTATGCAGTCAAAAGATATGCACATTTTATTTCATTTACAAAACGCGTACAATTTTTCGGACGGTCGTTTTCGGATACATTATTTTTCGTCCATTATAATTTATTTTAGAAGTTGACATGGGGTGATACGGACGGTGTGGTTTATAATATTTCGAATTGTATTCATCAGATATTGAAATTGGAGAGACTATAAAAATAACAAATAATAGTTAACAAAGCATATGTTAAATGTCATATTTCAAACATAAATATTTATCTGGTCTGAGCTTATGTTGGCTACTGCTTCATATACATTTTATCTTCGAATTACTTTAGTCTTTATAATATCATATATATATATGTATATATATATATATATATATATATATATATATATATATATATATATATATATATATATATACATCAAAATGGATTGAATATTGAGCTAGTAAACTTATAGTTATTAGTTATGTATACTACAGTGGTATACTGCAATAATGTGATACACATGTATATATGTGTGTTGTAACCCCCTACACGCAAACCCTTGTACGTGTCCGAGTCTCTCCACTTCTCCCTAAAGTCTCCTCACTTCTCCCTAAATCAGTGTCCAGGGAGAAGTCACTTCTCCCTAAAATTTGAGCCCAGCGTGAGCCCTGGCTAGGGCTCGGGGGGTTGGGCCCTCTCTTCCCTTTATCCTACGGCTTAATTTTCCAGATTTCAAATTTGAGACAATTGACACCCCTGATGAATGTCTTGCACACCTATTTCTTGATAGAAAGGCCCATGATAATTACCACCATCCATTCTTGTTGTCTGAAATAACACAAAACATTTTGCTACATACTATCAACAACAAATCAACACCTAAATAACCCCATGTCGGAATTTTAAAATATCCGAAATATTGTACATCGGGTGAAAAATCTAATATTGATTTCAGAAATTGTTGGTTTGTACATTAAAATATATCCTTCACAGAACAATATAATAATGAAACTATTTAACAAAAAGATCACAAATGCCTGTTGAAACAAGATTTCTAATCCAACTTTAAACATCAAAACATCAAAATGAAGGTAAGAAAAAAAGGATTTTGACAGAAGTTGAACAAAAAGCATGTACTTTCTATTAATCCAATATCATATTATACACTTTGAGTGATCTTTTTGAAATCATTTTTCATCTGATTGTGTCGGTCAGTCGGACCGATTATCTAAATTCACTTGTCGGTCCCGAGAAAAAATTGCCGGTCTGGACTGGCAGACCGACGGTTTTGGCGAACCCTGATTGTCATTGACATCCAGAGCCTATGGTTTGAACATTTTTAATGTTCAACTCACATGATTTCGCGAATGACAGCAAATTAATAAATTCACTTTTAGAAAGCTACTTATTCACTGAGTTGAAACACCATAATATCTGTTTGCATGCTCGAATTTACAGCACCAGCAGGTTAAAAGAGGAGAGACTGAAGTGAAAGAGAAAGGGAGTCAATTCCATAAATTGGTAAGAATTGTAGAAATTGTATCAATGTGTTGAATGATATATTTTTAACTCATTATATGCCCCCCCTTTGAAGAAGAGGGGGTATATTGTTTTGCACATGTCGGTCCGTCCGTATGTCCGTCTGTCCACCAGATGGTTTCCGGATGATAACTCAAGAATGCTTAGGCCTAGGATCATGAAACTTCATAGGTACATTGATCATGACTCGCAGATTACCTCTATTGATTTTGAGGTCATTAGGTAAAAGGTCAAGGTCACGGTGACCCGAAATAGTAAAATGGTTTCCGGATGATAATTTAAGAACGCTTAGCCTAGGATCATGAAACTTCATAGGTACATTGATCATGACTAGCAGATGACCCCTATTGATTTTCAGGTCACTAGGTCAAAGGTCAAGGTTACAGTGACATAACTTAGAAAAATGGTTTGCGGATGATAACTCAAGAAAGCTTATGCCTATGATCATGAAACTTCATAGGTACATTGATCATGACTCGCAGATGACCCCTATTGATTTTCAGGTCACTAGGTCAAGGTCACGGTGACCTAAAATGGTTTCTGGATGATTACTCAAGAACGCTTATGCCTAGGATCATGAAACTTCAAAGGTACAGTGATCATGACTCGCAGATGATCCCTATTGATTTTCAGGTCAAAGGTCAAGGTCACAGTGACTCGACTTAGAAAAATGGTTTCCGGATGATAACTCAAGAACGCTTACGCCTAGGATCATGAAACTTCATAGGTACATTGACCATGACTCGCAGATGACCCCTATTGACTTTCAGGTCACTAGGTAAAAGGTCATGGTGACTTGACACAGTAAAATGGTTTCCACATGATAACTCAAGAAAGCCTATGACTAGGATCATGAAGCTTCATAGGTACATTGATCATGACTCGCAGATGACCCCTATTGATTTTCAGGTCACTAGGTCAAAGGTCAAGGTCACAGTGCCAAAGAACGTATTCACACAATGGCTGCCACTACAACTGACAGCCCATATGGGGGGCATGCATGTTTTACAAACATCCCTTGTTTTTAAGGTTTTTGATGCTGCCAGGGATTTCAATACATTTTAAAAACCAGGAGTCAATGACCCCTGGACTGAAATTTTGAGGAGTCAAATTGAAAAATGGTGGGGTCAATTTGGAAGCGCGTTAATTGTGTTTTTGTCTGTACTTAGATCTACAATTGGATCTACATAATTAATAGACCTTTGATCAATATGGTTTTTACTTTAATTAATTTTGCCGACTTCCTTTAACCGTGCCGTCTGAAAAGTTTGCAAAAAACCTGCAATTATCGGATGGTCAATCAATTATCACGTAATCACTGCTGCTAATTACCCAGTTAGTGGGCACGCACTATTTAGAGGGTGACGTGTATTGGAAGAGATGAGATAAGATAAACAACGCCCGGGGTATTCCCTCGATTATAGAAGGAGTTTCAAATACTGAAACATTAATTTCAATTAGGAGCACAGCGGGATTTATTACTATGGAACTCCAGATGTAAACTGACTGACGCACGGGTCAAATTTTCGATGCATAAATGACGCACAGCAGAAAAAAAGGTTGCGTCAAAAATGAGTCATTTTTAATTTGCTCGCGTCAAAACGCAGGATTCTGCGTCTATTGAAATCCCTGTGCTGTGTTTGTGTATTTATGATTATTTTTGTCATTGTTGTACCTAAATCTTATATGAGTAGTTGAGTCATATAAAATAAATGTTAAGGCCACTAGAACAGAACAATTGTTTTATTGTTAAGCATTCTATTGTTTCATATATTTCAGATCCTGATTTATACTGTAGGATTAACTGCTATTTGAATTTTCGTCTGCATGTATTTCATAAAGGACTGAAAAGCATTTCTACATGTGTAAAAGAAGTGAACTGTGAACTATCTTATTTATGAACTATCAGAATTATACTTTAACTACATGTACTTTAACATGTAAAACTTCATACACTAGAGTATCAAAATTGGCGACAGGTTCATTTCTAATGTTTTGAAACGTTGGCCTATGGTTGAAAAGTTTTATCGCACATCTTGTGTTTGAATTTATTTGTGTTTCAGTGTTAATTTTAACTTCTAAGGTTGATAAACTTTTGGATCTAGCTTTATTTCTTTCATATTTCACAAGAAATATACTTGGAACGATTTGAACAAAAAGGTTTTAACATTTAAACAGTAACAAAATGGCAACAGGTTCATTGTCTTCGGATCCAAAACGTTTGCGTATGGTTGAAGACTTTTCTTGCACACGTTGTTTAGAGCAGAATCTTACGGAATCTGCAGACATATATTGTGAAAAATGTTTAAGGTTTTATTGTAAAAAATGTGTTATCCTGCATAGTCAGTTTTTTACAAAACATGACATGTGGAAGGGAGGATATTAAGAAATGGCCAGTTTCTAAGGCGGTGGAAGATTTTCTCAGGAAGTGTGAGGTGCATGAGGATGAAACACTGACACAGTTTTGCCATGACCACAGTCAGCTGTGCTGCTCTGCATGTGTTGGAACAATTCACAGGTATCTCACACATTTATATTCCTTTAGTTATTAATAATTAACAGCGCTTTCGCTAGCTTTTAAAAGTTGGAAGTCCTGACTTCCTAACCATAAATCTTGGACGTCCCAAACATAAATTTTGAAGTCCCACTTTTATTTCATTATTTTAATAGACCCCACCGATTGTGATTTCGATGGATACAAACATGTTCCTTAAATCTGTAAATAAACATGTAATATTGATAGATCTTTGCATGTTCCAACTCTATCCATTACCGGATAATCCAGTATTATTACGATTTATATTTTCAAAACCAAACTATAACCAATGACTATGTCAAAAAATTTCATAAACTCAAATGTCCGCCATTTTACACGAGTGCATTTACAAATTTATTTATGGGATGGGGGAATTCCCATTGAACATGTGTGAATCAGGTGACGGAATTTGAGAGCATCGAGGACAGTGAATTTTTTTAACCGTGAGTCCTGCGTCCTGGACTCACAAAAATATCTGGGGATGCAAAGTTTTGAGTTGTGAGTCCCAAAAATGCATAGAATTTTCAAAAAAAATATTAAAGTTTAATACTTGGACTCGCAGTAGCAGCGGTTTTCAGCCTTATATATCAGGAGCCTATTAAAGGCCCCTTCCCAATTGAGAATTTCATTAAAATCGTGCAGTTTTCCGAAGATCCTTACTAACACCAGCTTTTTCATTTCCCAAAGCAGTAACTTTAGGGAGAATTCTTCCCAAAATCCATAGGCTAGGGCCTCTTTCCAATCAAGCGAGGAAAACCCCTGAGTCGTTTTTTCGATTCAGGGAATCGTAGATTTGCAGGTTATGGAGTCCCAGGACTCAGATAAGAAAAATTGTAAAAAAATCACTTCGAGGACCGATCATGAGGGATTTCAATAGATTTTAAAAACTGGAAGTCAATGACCCCTGGGCTGAAATTTTGAGGAATCAAATTGAAAAATACTAGGGGTCAATTTTGAAGCGCGTTTATTGTGTTTTTGTCTGTATTATTCATTTATTTAAATAAAAATATGCTCTAAGAGCAACACAATATCTTAAAAAGTTACGCTGCTTTATTAAATAAAAATACCATGATAAATAACACAACATATTTTAATGAATTGGTACACAAAGATAAGGACACATTATCAATAATTTGTGTGAACAATATCGACTTTAAGTTTTTCAAAAACAAAACATGTTCATTTTACAACTTTTTAAGCAGGTTTTTAACCAGGTTTTCCGAAGGAAAAAACTGGTTATTAGATTGGCGAATGCGGGCGGGCTGGCTGGCGGGCGGGCGGAACAAGCTTGTCCGGGCCATAACTATGCCGTTCATTGTCAGATTTTAAAATCATTTGGCACATTTGTTCACCATCATTGGACGGTGTGTCGCGCGAAATAATTACGTCGATATCTCCAAGGTCAAGGTCACACTTTGAGTTCAAAGTCAAAAATAGCCATTAATGAGCTTGTCCTGGCCATAACTATGTCATTCATTGTGAGATTTTAAAATCATTTGGCACATTTGTTCACCATCATGGGACGGTGTGTCGCATGAAAGAATCACGTCAATATCTCCAATGTCAAGGTCGCCACGACTAAAAATAGATTTAAAAAAAAAACAAATTACAAAGGGGGTTAATTTTGTTTGTTCATTTCAAAAGTTCAGTTTGAGTTTTCTCCCTTTATCAGATTTTTTTTCACAATGAAAACCTGGTTTTGTGACAATTTTGTCCCTTGTTATTATTTCTATCACTATACTATGTTATTTGTAAAAACAATAAATGCTCATTAAAATCTACTTCATCATAACTTATTAAGTCTTTAACACATTTAAGTAATTTAAGATATGTACCGGTAGCACCGTTCCATCATATATTTATCCTCATTATATTATCATCATCCCTATGATAGCTTTTGTACAAAAACATAATCTTAATGCATGGAACATCTTGTATATCTATTACTGTTTAGCCGATTACTATACATGTCTGAAATATATACACTTAAGAATGCCTTACCAGTAGTAGTTTAACTTTAATTATCCAAATTTTCCTCGTTATCTGGTTTAACAAACCTTATCAAATGTTTGTTACATCCAGTTAATGCTTTCTCCATTATTGAATCACCATTACTTGTAATTTGAATCGCCATTTTTTAATTGAACGCGGGTTCAATGTTAATTTACAATACGTCCGCCATTTACAATGTCGAAGGTCATGACGTAGCAATTTAATTCTACTCGGATAATTTATGTATCTCGTCGAGGAAATGTGTTTTCTTAATGTTTATGTGTAGTATTATGACTTGTTAGTATAAAAAATGACTGTGATTCCAGTTTATATAATATGGGCGTTACTCGTAATTATCGGTGGATTAGCAACTGTCAGGTCAAAGGTCAAGGTCACGGTGACCCGAAATAGTAAAATGGTTTCTGGATGAGAACTCAAGAACGCTTATGCCTAGGATCATAGGTACATTGATTATGACAGATGGCAGATGATCCTTTTTGATTTTCAGGTCACTAGGTCAAAGGTCAAGTCACAGTGACCTGAAGCAGTAAAATGGTTTCTAACATAATCACACAATGGCTGCCACTGCAACTGACAGCCAATTTGGGGAAATGTGTGTTTTACAAACAGCCCTTGTTAGGATTTTATCAGTCAATAGTGTGTATGCCCAGCCTTGATTGATGTGTGAGGTATATATTGATTGACCAAACCGTCCATTTGTACTTTACTTGACATTTGCCTTAGTTGGCAATTATATTTTTCACTAATGCTTATTTCTGGATTTATCGTTATTGTCATTATTCAAGCTCTTGGCATTGCATTTAAACCACTTCTGGGACATTCTTCAACAATCTTTGACTAATACAATATGGTAAAATTTTAAGACATTAGTACCAAAAAAAAAGAACAAAGAGGCAAAAATGATCAAAGTTTAAAAAAAAATAGAATAGATTAATTACAGTACAGCCAACGTGGAACAAACATATTTTGCGATCCGCTGCGGCAATGCGAAACAAGTCGATGCCGAGTCGGCCGTTGAAGCATTTCGAAGCAAAGCTTCGCATCTTTCCGCCGAGACATGTCGAGGCAAGCCGCGATCTGCGACATGACGCCGAGTCCATGCGCATCTTCAAATCAAAATCTTTTTTAAATAATTAGTTAGTCAAAGAAATTTAAAAGAACAATTATAATTATATTTATAATCATAATTAATTTAATGCTCACAGATTCAAAATAGATAAATTAGTTAATAAAAAACATGCTGTTGTTTTGTTTTTAGTGATTGCATTCCCATTTCTAAAGAAATTGCTGTAATCCGGATATAAATAATTATTATTTTAAAAGAATGCAAATAAAAGAAATCGAATTAATTAAAACAAAATACGATTATCACAGGCACGTATTAATAAGATTCCAATAATCATTTGCCATCGTCATTTATAGAATCGGCTTAAGTACTTTTAAGTTACTTTGTGTGCGTTTATTGCACTGTATGATTATTGTCTTTATATTAAAACGATCAACAGACATATTTGTTTTGGGTTTAATTTTTACGACAATGTGTATTAGCATACAAGCATATTTAATGTGGCTGGCCCCAAGTTAGTTTGTTTCCTGCCCGTAGTGTATGTATTTCACACATAAATGTCACGTAATTATGTGTTGGCTCATACGAGTGGTCAAGAATCCAGCAGTTGGTTGATTTATAATTGCTTGTTGTTTTTGCAATTATATTTTAGCTGAGACAATTAGCAGTTGAAGCCAAAACCAACACTTAATTGTTGTTTTGTTAATTATCAGCTTATTATAACTATTGTTTGACTATGTGTATATAAATTAGTTTCATTTTGTTTACATTATGCAGTTGATATCGCTAATCATTACCCGATAATCCCGTATATTCCAGTTTTAAAGGAAATTCCGGTAAATATTTACGATAAAAGTGCTCAAGACACACACACATTCGCAATTATTCTCAAGTATCAAGTACATTTTGGCGTTTGTTACCATTTAAAGATGTGATGAAATAACGCCCAATCGGGCGTTTTTTTCCCAATTGAACACACATAAATCATCTGACATGATGAATGTTTTTATACAACACAAAATACACCCAAACTTTCCATGCAACGTTGTACATGTCTGCATAATTTTCGCGTGCTTTTTATGGAGACAAAGGATATTTTAGCACTGTTTATTTGACGCTAGAATTTGTTAATGTAACATTAGCATTAAAATTCGGAAGTGTGTTGCGGATTACAAATTTAAGAAAGCTCATTTCAGAATCAATTGAAACATTAACATTGTGCGTAATTTATTCAACGATAATTTGTTTAAGCGCACTTAGTGCCATATCGCTTATTAAAACGTGAAAATAATTAATATGAAAGTAGCATAAATCTAGGTTTCTATGCTACACAAATGTACATGTAGGTGTATATCTTATCACTCAATCTGCAGCGTATGTATGCGGCGGATTTACTCCGTGAAAGTAGGCGAGGTT
The DNA here is from genome assembly GCF_020536995.1 of Dreissena polymorpha. Taxonomy (NCBI): domain Eukaryota; kingdom Metazoa; phylum Mollusca; class Bivalvia; order Myida; family Dreissenidae; genus Dreissena; species Dreissena polymorpha. Next base: position 29,954,217 of record NC_068355.1, on the reverse strand, counting down.
AAAACAGACTGCGTTGTTGCGCAGATCGATGCCAAGTGCCTCAGCAATACGCCCGTGAACACTCGACACGCCCGCCGCAAACTAAATTTTGGGCTGTGGCGTACATGTAGCCGCAGATTATGTTTGTTCCGCGTTGGCTGTAATGTAGATCAAGCATCTAAAAAAAATGAAACCACTTCTGTCATATTAACATAGTATAATTTAAAAACTGTAATTTGAAGTAGACAGATAATACTATACACAAATTGGTTTCATACATTAAAACAATTGTTTCACAAAGTACATAGCATAAAGGGATATGCTATATGGTTTTCAACACATGTCAATTGTTTAAGGATAATATTTTTTCGGGTCAGGTAAAAAAAAGCCTTCAAAGTGCTAACTGTAAAAGTTGTATGGCCATAATTGGTATATAAGTTGCGATTGAAATTTTGCTGATGACAAGTGTTATTGTGTATAATGTTTGAATGCTTTTACAAACATATTACACTACGCGTCCCGCGATTTTTGCCAAAATCACCAACACTCTGTGGTCATTATTTATTTTGGGTTAAAAATTATCGCGATCTCGCGCGTTTCATCACGCTAGGTCGAGCATGATCACCGTATATGCATAAATATCTCCGCGGTGATTCACCGCGATTCACCCTGTTCACGGTCAACGCAGTGAAGAACGATTTTCCTACGTTACATGTACATGTCTAATCTTCACAAAGATTATAGCAATATGGGATTATTAGCATTGTTGGCAGATATAAGAGAGTAGCCTTTTAAAAATTTCAACATGTATTTCACACCCATGTCCCTGACAGGTTATTTTTTACTTTTTAAATGCTGCGTATAAAACAAAACAGTGTTCATACCTAGCTGTATGATGCCGCAACTGGAGGAGTGATAATTGCGTTATTGGTTATGCAATTAACAGTTTGAAGCCATGGAGAACTCATAACTGATTGTAATGTAATCGTCGTATTTTCCCCCCCAGTCTCTCGATTCCCCGATACATACGTTTCAACTGTCTCAATCACATTCATGCAACTTCTTACGTCTTTATCCATTGCTTGATAATCCCGCATATGCCCTATTTCCATTTTAAAAGCGAATTCTGGTTAATATTGATGATAAGAGTCCTAAAGAATGTCATACACGCTGTTTTGTTACCGTTGCGCTGTTTCAGTTCCTTCATTATTGAAACAATTATTGTATTGTATACTGACTACACACTTAAGTGTCATGTTCAGTTCATACTCTTCTTCAACAACCAATAAACAACTTAATTATCCCCACGCTTTTTGAAAAAAAGGTGGGGATATTGTGGTGATCTCCGCCGTCCGTCCGTCCGTCTGTCCGTCCGTCCGTCCTGGCCACTATCTCCTCCTACACTAAAAGCACTAGAACCTTGAAATTTACACACATGGTAGCTATGAGCATATGTGCGACGGTGCACTATTTGGAATTTTGATCTGACCCCTGGGTCAAAAGTTATAGGGGTTGGGGTGGGGCCGCGTCAGAAATTATCACTCATTTTTTTAGGTTATTTTACATTTACTTCTTTATTTCTACACCGATTCACTTCAAATTGATACTGGACCTCACCTATGACAATACGGTCAATCTCAACCATGCATGGCCCCATTCCCAACCCTGGGGCGCCCCGCCCACATAGGCCACACCCACCAAAAATTTCCATTTACTATAATTTTTTCATTTCTACACGGATTCACTTCAAATTGATACTGAACTTTTGTTATGACATTAGGGTCAATCTCAACTATGCATGGCCCCAATCCCAACCCTGGGGCGCCCGCCCACATAGGCCACACCCACCAAAAAAATCCATTTACTATAAAAAAAAATTAGGTTATTTTACATTAACTTCTTCATTTCTACACTGATTCACTTCAAATTGATACTGAACCTCTCTTATGACAAAACGGTCAAACTCAACTATGCATGGCCCCGTTGCCAACCCTGGGGCGCCACGCCCACATAGACCACACCCGCCCAAAATTGCCTTTTACTATAATTTCTTCATTAATACACTGATTCACTTCAAATTGATACTGAACCTCTCTTATGACAATACGGTCAATCTCAACTATGCATGGCCCCATTACCAACCCTGGGGCACCCCGCCCACATAGGCCACACCCTCCCAAAATTGCCTTTTACTATAACTTCTTTATTTTTACACCCATTCACTTCTAATTGATACTGAACTTCTCTTATGACAATACAGTCAATCTCAACTATGCATGGCCCCATGATCAACCCTGGGGCGCCCTTGGGTCAAACATGCGGCGTGGGGATACGCGTCGGCCTCTGCCGCGCCATTTCTAGTTTATATTTAGATTAAATGCAACATGTACACATCATTTTCTGGGAATCAAGAAAGTGAGTTTATTTTGTGAAAATAAACCAATATCTGTTTATTGAATTTGTCAAACTTTTATATATATATATATATATATATATATATATATATATATATATATATATATATATATATATATTAGCAATTCTAATGAAAATAAATATCGTTATTTTAAATGTTTTAAGCAATTTAAATTTTAAAAAAGAAAAGTCTTTCTCTGAGAGCATATATGGGTAACAGCTATACAATCATTGTTTTGACAGACAACGCGTGCTTATCTTAAGTTTGTTTCTGGTAATACACCGGATATTGGATGTTTGGGGCTTGATTGGATAATAAAACAAAGATGCAGTCGGCGGTTTTCAGTAGAACTTTTGTACAAACCAACCAGGGCTCAACATTAACCTAAAAACCAACTTGCCCTGCTGGGCAAGAACTTAAAAAATCTACTTGCCCTGAACGTAAAGCCACTTGCCCAAACAGGAAATATCACATTAACTTTAAACCTCATATTTTTTAATAAAGATCAAAATGATACACCACAAAACCTTTTTTATTTTTGAACATTTAACAAAATGATTAGAGCAATTAAAGTGTAATTAAAGTCTAAATTAAATGCTCTTTGTTCTTTTTTGCACTTGCCCAGGCGGACAACTAGATTATAAAATAACTTGCCCGGACCCAACTTTTACTTGCCAGGGGCAATAGGACAACCATTAATGTTGAGCCCTGCCAACTTAATCAACAGTGCACTTGCTTATCTAACATTTAAGGATCATTCAACACGGGTCCAAGCAACTTGCATGGACCATAATACACAGTCCTATGGTTACATTTAGTAGCACACGTGGTCAGAAACTAACAAGTTTGTGTAATAAAGCAAAGAGATTATGATCTGAAAAATTGCATGGGGTCCGAAATGAAACAGAATGCCACCAAATCAAACAATTCACCGCCTAATTTTAAGTGTAACAAACTATGTTTGAAACATTTAAAATAACGATAATTCCGAATGATCACAGCTTCCATTTTCAAAAGTATAGGCTGTTCAACATTGGTCAAGAAATTGTAAAGACAAACGATTAGTAATGTTTCAGTAAATGAATTTTACACGCTTCTATTTTATTAAATAGATCTAGCAGCCCAATGGCTATTGGAGAAGCGTACATCACCTGAAGCAATGTGTAAATTTAAATTTAGATGCACATGTAAGTCATTTTCTGAAAATCAGGACGAAGTGAAAGTATTAATTTTACAAATCAACCAACATTTGATTTTATTCAAATGGTCAACATTATATATATATATGTGTCGTCTGTGTATTTGAGCAATTCTCAAGCAAATAGATATCGTTTATTTCGACGTTTAAAGCAAGTCTCGTTTCCGATATTAAACTATAAAAATTTCCTCGGTATGGTTACTGACCTACACAATCATTGACAGATGACATCCGATTGTAATTGTATGAAGTATGCAGAGAAGCTGACAAAATGTTAAAACAATCGCGTAGAAGTAAAAATATCAGGTTATTATCTGTACCTGTTTCTTTCGAAGTGAATACTCGTTGTGGCTGCGGAGAAACTTCGAGAACAAAAGAATCTGTAGCCGCGAACTTTGTTGGTTTTGCGTGAGCCGTACTGTACAATTGTTATTTCAACAAATAAAGATATTGTTTGTAAATCAGGATTTGACATTCAGCAAGTACGGTGTTTACTTACTTATATATTGGAATACATTTTCGCGATCTAATGTGATCGTCAATAGTGATGACATTAGTTAATAAGTTGAAATTTAAATCTAGTTGTCACCGCGAATCAAGGCGATTTGCGGTGTTTTCGCAATGATTCTACAGCTGATCTTTATCGCCAGATGGTCGCAGTGAAATCACCGTGAATCAACCACAGAGTGGATTCACCGCAATTTGCGGCAAATCACTGCGATTTGCCATGTCGGCCCTAAAGCGGTGGTCGGTGATTTAGGCAAAAATCGCGGGGCGCGTAGTGTACGCTTATATCTTGCTTATTTTGTGAAAACTTTCAAAATATTTTTGCCCTTAACTCTAGGACCTAGGGCTACCACATTTCGTATGTAGTGAGATACAGTAGTCCTCTACAAAGTTTGCTCAAATTATGCCCCTGGGGTTAAATTTGACCTAGCCCAGGGGGTCACAAAAGTGTACATTTGCTTAAATAGGGCCTATATTTAAGTATTTGCACAAGCCAAGAAAATTTTCAGCCTTTTTCAGCAGTAGAGCGATACAGGGCCATCATGGCCCTCTTGTACTTGTTTGTTAACTTGCAGAAAATGCACTTCTTGAAAAAAAAAGAATTAATTTGCCTTTCTTTTTGGAAATTTTCAGACAGCAATTTGGAATTTCGTAGTTTTTCTTCAATTGGGAAAGTTTACCTTTTATAGGTACTTTATAAAGAAGAAGAAAAATCGCTGGGTTGCATTTGATAAGACGCTTATCACAGGCTAGAATGATAATACTCGGACTATATTTAGAAATAGAGGACCCTTTTGTAAGAAGCAGGGTCATTTTGCTTTGCATCTGTTCTTTAGTGCGTTGGTCCGTAGACCAATTGTGTTCTACAATATATCTAAGGAATGCTTTGACCTACAGCCAGGCAACATGTTTTATGTTTACATAGAGAAAAATTAAGAGGTCAATCCATTTTAAAGTCAATTGGTCAAAGGTCACAGAAGATTATAACATGAAATTATAAAGATTTAGTAGTCAGTTTTAGTTCCTGTTATACCCATAATAATATTATAAGCAGATTTTCAATTATGATAAAAGTTATATTACAGTACTGCCATTATTAAATGCATTTAATCATTGAATTTTAACCCATTTAAGACAACTTCATTAATGTCAAAAAATTATGAAGAAACATATGGAGTTGCACGAATTTACCTGACAATTAAAATGTCACGGTGACTCAACTTAGAAAAATGGTATTCGGATGATAACCCAAGAATGCTTACTTCATAGGTACATTAATCATCACTGGCAGATGACCCCTATTGATTTTCAGGTAACTAGATCAAAGGTCAAGGTCACAGTGACTCGAAACAGTAAAATGGTTTCCTGATGATTACTCAAGAATAATTAGGAACATTTTGAACAAACATATGGAGTTGCACACGCTAACTAGACCATTCAAACATTTAACAATGGCGTCTTTACTTTTCCACAAATAGATCACATGACAACAACAAAAGCAAAATAATCACAAGAGGTTAAATAACAACAAATATTGGGAGATAGTAGACCAGGTTGCATGTCATATGTCGCTCATCACAGGCTAGACTGTACATACTGAGTTTGGGAATAGACATTTAATATACGTCATGCTTGTTTTTTGTGGGATGGTAGAGCATTAATGATCTTTTCTTGCATGTGTTATTATGGATAGTGTGGTCAAGGTGTACAATGATACTAAAACTGAAAACATTATAAACTACTAGAAATGTATTCTTAGTACATGGATACCTCTACAATCCAATTTGTCCCACAACTGCACAAATGTCTTTAAATTATGAACAAACATATGGAGTTGCACACGTTAACCTGACAATTACTATGTTACTGTAGAAGTATCCCTCTATTTGAGTAACGCTTCTCACAATTGAAAAAATATTATCGTTTGGTTAAAGGGATTGTCACATAACTCTTCTTATTTAAAAAAAAAAACTTAAAAAAAATATCAAGGTGCATACTTTTACATGGTGGGTCAGGGCCCTCAATCTATCAAATCTGCCGCCGAATTTCGGTGGCAGTCCCACCTGAAAAGTATACTTTTTTCCCCTTTTGGGGGGAAAAATTCCCCCTAAAAAAAAAAAAAAAAAATTTTTTTTTTTTTTTTTTTTTTTAATAGAAAGATGTGTCTCATGATTATTATATCTCAATTCTGTTTCAATTTAATCTTTTCAAACATACTAAATTATGAAAAATGCAATGGATATAGTGCAAACATGTACAAATGAAATAATGAGAGAGTAAGTAAAAAAATCCCCCAAAAAGGGAAACGCCGCGAAAATTCCCCCTCCTAAGGGCTGCGAACCCCTTCACCCAAAGTAGTGTGAGGGCCCTGTGGGTTATACTTTAAGAATAGTTCATCCCTCTATCAGCTGTACTCTTTGAATTACTCACAACACAATTTTAAATGTGATTTCTTTGCTAAACAGGGGCCATAACTCTGGGTATGTTGAAAAAAGACATCAAACTATGCATGTGGGTAAAATTACACAATGATAAATATTTATGTAAAGTGTTAGTCCTCTTCTAGCAATACTGTTTATTTTACACTCTACACATATTCTAAAATGTCATTTATGTATAAATATGAGACATTACTACAATTATGATGAAAACAACAGAAACAACATATAGAGGTGAGCATTAGCTCACATGCCTGGTTACTGTACTTGTAAAGTTGCAGGGATACATGTTGAGTTATATATGACAGAAAAGTCACACAGATGGATGGAAAAGTGCAAATCTATATACCCCCATATTCAGCCCAAGAAGCGTTAATTTATTGTCCATGTATGTTTTTATTTGACACTTTATACTTGCTTGAAGCATTACATAATATCACTGACTATTCCTTGCTGGTACATGTTTATTTCAGCCAGTGCAGTAAAGTGACCCAGATTTCGGAGCTGACCAACTCGCAGCCCACTGGCCTGGAGGGGATGTCAGTGGAGCTGGAAACTGTCCTGGGGGAAATTAAAACCCTGCAGATCAGTCAGAAGGCCAGCATTCAGTCATTGCAGAAAACATACAAGGAACATAGTGCAGTTATGATAGAGCAAATGCGTGGCAATTTAAATACTTATATAGATGAATGTGATAATAGTTCTGTGGGTACATCAGGCGGAAATGAGCAATATTTAAAAGAAGAGATGTGTAGGAGTGTTCTCTCTATCGTGAATGAATTTGATAATATTACTGCGAAGGAACTTAACGAGATGAAAGATGAAGTTATAAGCATTAAAGGGTCAGTTACAAGTTCTATTCATAAATGCACCACTCTTCACAATGACTTGTCACAATTCCATGAACTTGTTCAGAAAATTGGAGATAATAAGGAGCTCTGTCTTATAGCCAGCATAAAATGTAAGCATATAATACAGCAGGCATTGACTCTGCTAGGAAAGTCAGGCAAGGCGTTTAACGTCCAGCGGAAGTCTGTGCACAATGTGAGAATACCAAGTGATTCATATGAATGTAGTATTGCAGGCATATGTGTTCTGACTGATGGGCAGGTGCTGGTCGCAGACTCGAAGAATAAGAGGATCAAGCTGCTGAACCAGCAGTACCAGGTGGTGAATCACTGGGATGTGACTGCTGGGCCATGGGACATATGTTTGATCACACCCAGTGAGGTTGCAGTGGCTGTGAATGACCATGATAGCAGGATACATGAGGTCCAGTTTATCACTGTCAACCAGGGAAAGCTTGTCTCTGGCAGGAAGTTTCAGTTACAACATAAATGTAGAGGTATTGTCCATCACTATGGAGACCTTTTTGTCACCTCCAGTAAAGAATTGTACAAATACTCACTGAGTGGCAAACTGATCTGCCGTCTCTACCAAAATAGATCATCTGCTTTGACAGGTAAGAATCATGGTGAATCCATCCTGATAACATGTGTATTATGTACAGGGATTTGTCTAGCCATTGTGGACAAAGGAGTCTAGTCAAATTGTGTTATTTTAAATTCATACAATGACAAATTTGGGAATTTTTATTGACTAAATGAACCGAGTTGGGATTTATTTTTTTAATCAACAAATATTGACCCATTAGGCCTTTATCTTGTTATTTTGAAAAAATAATATAAATTATAGTTACATACTTTGTGAGATGATAATAAAATAAAATTCAGATGTAATAGCAAAAAACCTGCTGATGTATTATAAAAAAATTGTTCTATAATTCATATGTGCCCTTTGAATGCTACAGTACATTGTAGCCAAAACAAGATTCAGAAATATTGATTTATAAACATGAGTAATGAAGTATTTTGACTGTCACTACATGGCATGTCTATAAATAGAAACTGAGTTCCTGGGAAAGAGACACTTTTTGACCCTGTCTTAATTTTGTGGTTGTTTAATGATTGTACATGTACACTATGTTTACCTGTTGATAGAACTGTGCAATTGTTTCAGTATGTGTAATTGTTTCCATCTGTGTACTTGTTTTGCTTCAGTTCATATCTTACTCAACAGTCGCATTTCAACATGTCAAACGTTAACTAAATAGCTCTGCTACTGAAGTTTATTGTCACGCTTAACTATTAAATTATTGAAATGTATGCATATATTTTAGATGTGTAAAGGCCTCTTTATAGCAACATATGCGTAATACAATATCACTGCAGTATGTTTAATAAGATTATTTAACATTGACAGTAATTCAATATCTTGATGTTACTCTGTTTTGCAGTAGACAAGTGTGCTGTGAGTCCCACAGGAGACAGGCTGTACATCACCAGCTTCTGGTACAACAATCTTCTCACCCTGGCCAGGGATGGCACACTCCTGGCTACATACACAGACCCAGCACTACGTGGCCCACTTGGTCTACATGTGACCCCTGCAGGCCAGGTGCTGGTCTGTGGACGCAGGTCCGACACTGTACTACAGGTGGGCTCGGAGGGAGAGAGTAAGCTGGCTAATCTTGCTACTGTGAAGGATGGAGTGTGGGGGCCATTGTCAGTCTGCTACAGCAGCACCACATCATCCATCATTGTGGGACAGTGGGACGACACCATCCTGGTGTTCAGAGTGGAATAGTGTGTACATGTATGTATTAGTTGTTGTAATTAGTGATTAGTATTTTAATGACAATGTGTTGTTTAGCATACGAACATGGTAGTGTGTGATGTTACAATACAACATTAAATGTGTAGTTAAAGATAGAAATAATTTATGTGAACATATTGTTATCTGATTATACAATGTGAGGGTTTTTGTTTGAACATTAGATCTAATGCATATTATGTTATGTTGTCATAACATTTGTGTCATTATGGTCCTAACATTTAGTTCTTGTAAATTGTGCATGAAAAAACAAAGCATTTCAACTGAAAATTTCATATTTGTACATAAATGCACATGTACATAGCAACTAAGGCTATTTTTAGACTTTCATTTCTATGAACACCATGCCATGTAAGAAATGTATATGGATGAATATTTTTTATATAAAATATTGTTTAAGTAATCTTTGGAGGCGCATATATTGGAATTTTACGCAATGTTTACAGAAAGGTAACACTTGATGTGAGATTTATTAATTTGCCACATTTTATGCTGTTGAACATCTGTTATTGATTTTCATTACATTTATATAAATTTGTGTGAATCCTAAATATACATACAAGAAAAACATCAAGCTATTTTGCTGCTCCAGTCGCTGCCGAGTCAGGACAAGGATGCTGAGGATGTGGTGGACAAGGATGACCTGAATACACAGAAGGTAACATAGACGTTTTTAATTATCAGGCCTTTTCATGGCCAATTTGGGAAAAAATGCAATTTTGGGATTTTTATTTTTTGTGTGCGAAAAGTCCATTGATTTCAGAAAAGCAAATTTAATATAACTATTTCTAAAACTTAAATTTAAAGAATAAAATCATATTACGCTAGTAATATACTTTTTTTAGATCTTATTGAAATATAATTGAGACATATTAATCATAAGGCATTTATTATGCCCCCCATTTGAAGAAGAGGGGGTATATTGTTTTGCACATGTCGGTCCTTCTGTCCGTCCACCAGATAGTGTCCTGATGATAACTAAAGAACGCTAAGGCCTAGGATCATGAAACTTCATAGGTACATTGATCATGACTGGCAGATGACCCCTATTGATTTTCAGGTCACTAGGTCAAAGGTCAAGGCCACAGTGATTCGAAATAGTCAAATGGTTACCGGATGATAACTACAGAATGCTTAAGCCTAGGATCATCAAACTTCATAGATACATTGATCATGACTGGCAGATGACCCCTATTGATTTTCAGGTCACTAAGTCAAAGGTCAAGGTCACAGTGACAAAAAACATATAAACACCATGGCTGCCACTACAACTGACAGCCCATATTGGGGCATGCATGTTTTACAAAACAGCCCTTGTTAAAGAAAGAAAAACGCTTTGCGTATGGGTCCGTTTCACATACCCATAAAAGGAAAAGACCTGCTTATGTATTCCCTATATATTAAGAATGCGCAAAAGATGAGGTGGAAAAGAAAAGTATGAATTTACTTAAGATAAAATACCCTTTTTACTTGTTTGTATAGTGTAAACTCATATATATATATATATATATATATATATATATATATATATATATATATATATATATATATATATTCATCCGAAATTTCGTGGTCAAAAAGACTTTTACGGACACATTAGTTTATTTTGTGGATTTCTCAGTTCAGAAAAATAAATGATGAATTTGTGTCAGTTACTTTTCTGTGTGTGATAAATTTGTGGATCAGTGAACCCTTAAAATCAACCAAAATAATGTCCCTGAAATAATAATGGTTTACAATGTAACCTGTGTATTAAGAATGTTATATCTCAAGGGACATAGAAGTTATGAGGTTTTTTTGAAACCTAAACGCAGATTTCGAAACCTAAACACAGACCCTAAGTTCAAGGTCAAGATCACAGGGGTAAAAATTTGTGTGCGTATGGAAAGGCCTTGTACATATACACATGCATACCAAATATGAAGGTTATATCTCAAGGGACATAGAAGTTATGAGTATTTTTCGAAACCTAAATGCAAAGTGTGACGGAAAGACGGACAGACAGACAGACGGACAGTCAGATCACTATATGCCCCCTTTTCTTTGAAAGGGGGCATACTTAAACCATTTTGTATTAAAACATTGTTGGCTAATGTTATACTAATCTGTGAATTCAAAATTATCATTTTCACTAAACTTTCAGAGATGTTATTTTATAAGCCAATATGCGGCTCATCAATAATATTAATTGTTGTCGTCTCAGATAAGCATGTCAAGTCCACATAAGCTTATCAGGTAGGACACTTGACGACTAGACTGCATTTTTGTAAAAAGGACACTTCCTTTCAACGAAAAAAACCTTTGAAGAGGAAAGTGTTGTCCCTATTAATGTGTGCAGACTGTGCAGACTTATAAGGGATAAGAATTTGAGCACATGCATTAATAGGGGGAATTTTGACAAGATGAAATTGACAAGAATGATATGATTTAACAAAACATAAAATGGCGTCTTTTATTGTGTATATCATGTTTACAGCAGGACTTGTTTTACTTGAGGATCAAAAACTCAAACTCTTCTTCAGCTCGATGCTTTCCAACTTATCATACAGGAACCTCAGTTACACAACACCCCGAGAATTTCTGTCATCCTCATAAGGCCTTGAGTTTTTATAAAGTTGTGAGATATTTAATAAAGCTTATAAATATGATTCCATGGAATACATTTGTTCTCAATAAGAAGGACCCCGGCCTCATTCCCAGAACAGTGTAATAAAAGTTTTAGAGTTAGTTTTCATGCATGCAATGGCAACAATGTAAGGTTGCATGGGAAAACAGGACTTAATGCATGTGTGTAAAGTGTCCCAGATTAGCCTGTGCAGTTTGCATATTCCATATTGGTTCGCTCAACGTTACAGCTACTGCTCAGCAAAGAAGACAACTGTCTGGTGAAAGGCTGGCTGTATAACAGTCCAGTGATGTCGGGGGACGCGGCCGTTCCATGGCTGGGGATTGCATTTTAATTTTAAAGCGGCGCAATAGGGGGCATTCTGTTTCTGACAAACACATCTCTTATTTAGATCTTATTGAAATATGATTGAGATATAATTATCCTGAGAATATTTTTTTTTTTAAATAAACGCTTTGGGTGTGGGTCTGTTGAACAGACCCATAACTTGGCAAGGAAAATGTATGCATGTGTATTTCCTGTTTATTTAGAATGCAAAAAAGATGAGGTGGAAAAGAACAGTATGTAGTTTCATTAATTGTCATCCATGCATTTAGGGAATTTTGTTAATATAGGAAGTCTCTTCTAAACGAAATTCCTTCTAGCGGAGTAGCCTGTGTGGCTGTATGGGCTCATCTGGGAAGACACTTTACGCAATATTAATAATAAATTACTGTTTTCTCAAAAGGAGGCTCAAAGCAATTCCACCTACAGTCTGTCACAGAGTTTAACAAGATGAGCCTCGTTCTGGGAAACGAGTGCTTAATGCATTCAAAGTGTCATCCACACATTAGCAAATGTATTGCACACACAGACTTATCATAGAGGATACTTTCTTATTGTGATGATTTTTTTTTGAAAGGGACTTTCTTCAAAATAATAATTAAGTATTGATGGAAAGTGTTGTCTCATGTTAGCCTGTGAGGACTGCACAGGCTACTGTGGGACACCACTATACACATTCATCAAGCCTGGGTTTTCAGTCTGTTTAAGGGTGGTATTTATACATTCGGATGAGAAGAAATATGGTATACAAACAATATGATTAAAATTTGGTTAATGAGACAATGACGTACATATACATGAAAATTCACAATAATTGTTAAGCGATAGTTATGTAAGCAATGGATGATGGAAATTACAGTGCTAAAATTTAATTGTTTTCGTGATATTCCTTTTCTCAAAGATTTGAAATCTCAATATATTTATAAATTACTGTAAATGGGTATTCAAAGTAAAAAACTTATTTTAATTAAATTATGGAAGCTTAATTCATTTAAATAAAGAAAGAATGAAAACAATTCAAAAATACAATAACAAATGTATTGATAGTACCTATTGGTGTATTTGGACTTGTTCGCAGATTAGCAGAATGGCAATTTTCTTTAAATTGTAATATACAATCGAATCCCGATGGCTCAAAGTCGCTTTGCATCAAAGCACGTTTGTATTGCTATATATTCATATACATTTCTGCCTGATGACTCGAATTTGCAGGGGTCGAATTATCGGATGGCTCAAGCTGTTTCTGCAGTCCCGGTCACAATTTTCACACGTTCTTTTGTTCGTTTGTTTTAAAGCGGCAAGGGTCGCACAAAGCTGTTACTTGATTATAAGCATGTTATAATTTCAAACATGTCATCCAATCAATGTTTAATTGATTCGAGTAAAATACAACATTTTGCATACAATCTGCGTTTTTCTTTGATGCTGTAATATAATGGCTCGAACGGCTGCATCGCAACATGTTCTATGTCATCTTGAAGAAACAAATTATTTTGTATCTTTACATCATGTCATTCTTAAAAAAACAACAAAAATGAATTAATACATATCGTGCTGTTTAATTTTTTGGTGATGTGTATAAAATGCTTATAATTGCTTTGATTCTTAGCGTTATTCCTTACATATGATAATTTGTTGATTGTATATATAACTATTTTAAAATTTTGATGACTTAAAAATATGACGTATATATTTTCTGTTCTTACTTATTCTACAAATTATTGCAAATTTATGTTAGTAAACATACACCTATTTGAAATCAGTTCGATCAAATTCCAGATGGGTCGAACTTTTGTCGTTGGTCCCGGCGAGGTTTAGTTATTGGTTTTCGCCTGTATTGAGCAATTTATGTTTCTATCGTAATTAAACTTTGGAATACACCTCTCTAAAAAAGATTTTAAATTATTGTTCTAAATGAACAATTGTGTATCAAAATTAAAAAATAAATACAATAAAGCTTTTCAAACACTTTAAAAAAATGTTGAAAAAAACTCTAAATTCATTATTATTTGTTGGAAATTAATTAATGTTCATTTGGTGGGTTTACTAATCCACGAAATAAACTCAAACACATAACAAAATAACCCGGGGCTAATACCTGTTATTACAAAATCAGGAATCCACAAATGTACGTGTCCATGAACAAGTATTTGTTTATAATCTGGAGGTGCCAACAAATATAAATCATTATCCAGTATCAGGGGGGGTAACATTCCAGTCTCCAGCTTGAATTGGTGACTTATATTTTGCTTTGTTTTATCTGTCAGGGCCTTTTTTGAAATAATAGTCTGTCAGAAAGGAGCCATGACTCGGGGCTATTTTTCCTTCTTAGGGAATGGCATTTTTTCACGAATTTCAGAATTTTGTGACTCAAATTTTCACAATTTAAAGAAGTTTGCAACTAAAATTTTCACAATGTACTCTTTTTCGCACTTTTGAAATATTCAAGACCGAAGGATGAGACAAAAATGACTCAAAACAAGCCCTGTGATTTGATTTGTGTTTGTGGATGTTTTGGGTATATTTTTTCTGAAATTTTAATTTTTCCCTAAACATATCAAATAAAGTTAATGTTGCAATTTACATTCAAAAAAAGATCGTGTCTTGGTATTGGTAAATGTGAAATTTTCTATGTTTGGGCTTCATCAAAGTACGAACGAACTAGTTTTGTCAGCAGGTAGTCATTAAGGGCAAGTAGTCTGTAACATAATTTTACTCCCAGGTGTATATGAACAGCCATTAATTTCCCTATTTTTAAAGCACTCATAATAGACACTTCTGTATTTGCAAGTGGAATATTAAAATGAGCACTAACACTTAACATTGCCACAAAAACGCATGTAAAATAATATTTTGATGGGTTTTTACAATTAAGTTCCGTGCAATTAAAAAGACCCATCATTCTTAATTTGAAGATTTTATGCTAGGAATTTTCCCAATCGTATTTATTATGATACAAATTTTCCTTATTTGTGTGGTACAGATGCTTTTTTTTGCAATAAATGCTGGTGTATTACTAACTTATATGTACAAGTTCAAAATACTGACAGGGCCAAAATATTTCATATTGGTCCCCTTAATGCTACAGCAATTGCTGAGAACAGCCGAAGACTGTTTAATGAAAGGCTCAGCCATATCAAAGTCCAGCAATGTGCGGGGACGCGGCCTATCCATATCCGTATATTATATCATTTTAGCTGTCAATAACAAGGGAGATAACTGTAGATCTGCACCAGCAGTGAGTTCTTCCTCTTAAGTTGCTTTTTAATTATTTTAGCTGACACTAACAAGGAAGATAATTAAAAATCTGCACCAGCAGTGGGGTTTGCCTTTAATTTGCTGTTTAATCAATGACACTAAAAAGGGAGAGAATTGAAGATCTGTATCAGCAGTGAGTTGTAGCCCTTTAAGTTGTTTGTTTAAATATGTCTAACAACTTTATAACATGTTGATTTACTTTGGAACTGTTTTCTAGTGTGAATTTTTACAGATTTGAACAATCAAATATCTGTAAAGGCATGGTAAAATATTGTGTGTGTGTTTTTTGCAACTTTGCAAAGACATTAATATTTAATTGTTTCCTCCTGTTTATTGAAAAATATATTAAAGGGGCCTTTTCACAGATTTTGGCATTTTTTTAACTTATTCATTAAATGCTTTATATTGATAAATGTAAACATTGGATCGTAAAAGCTCCAGTAAAAAATCAAGAAAAAAAAAAGAAAAAGGAAAAGAACATTGCCCGGAGCAGGTTTCGAACCAGTGACCCCTGGAGTCCTGCCAGAGTCCTGAAGTAAAAACGCTTTAGCCTACTGAGCTATTCCGCCGAGTACACATTCTTGACGTATTTTATACGTTATATAAGCAATCTTCGTAGTTTCACAAAATTTAACAACAAAAAACAGAACTCTTCAAATTATTCAATCGTTTCGCGTTGCAACGCTTTATAATTTTTAGGTTTTAAAATCGTCAAAAGATGCATATAATGGCTATATTAGAGCATGGTTAATGTTCAGTATTACTGTTTCCTCAAAAATATCATAACTAAAACGAAAACTTACGAATCTGAAACAACTTTTTTCAATTTTGTCAATTTACCAAAGCGTGAAAAGATCCCTTTAACAGTAAAACATCTGTAAAGGCATTATAAAAGTAAAGAGATTAATATAATGAGTACAATTAGAAAAAATCATGCTATAAAGATAAATTAACTGTGCTGTGGGGAAATGGGGCTTAATGCATGTGCTTAACTTGTTGTCACATATTAGCCTGTGCAGACAGTACAGGCTAATGAGGGACATCAATTTGCTCTTTAATGTGGTTTTGCTGGAAAGAAGTATCTTCTTTATTATAATAATCCAAAGTGTCCTCCCTGATTTGCTTATGTGTATTTTACATGCTACACATCCTAATATTGATTAGCTGCATATTGGCTTATGAAATTACATATCTAAAAGTTAAGTAAGGATAATAATTATGAATTTACAGGTTAGTAAAGCTTTAGCCAACACGTGTTATGTCTTAATACACAATAGTTTAATTGTATTAACGTTCATGCTATTAACGTCAATGAACCAATAAAATGCCAGATTAGACATTCATGAGATAGACGTTTTGCTCTTGAAAACCTTTACATCCAAGAAGCAGAGTTTTTAAATAATGTAATATAAACATCTGTTATAAATTCATATCACCCACTGTGTCTTAACATCCAACCAAGAAGCAGAATTTTTTAAAGAATGTAATATAAACATTTGTAACAAGTTCATATCACCCACTGTGCTATTGTTGTTTTTAGGAGAGCACCAGCATTGATATGTAGTTAGCCCAGCAACAGCTCCAGTCCGGCCTGCAGGAGCTCCAGTCCAGGGCGACCCTTCTTCTCTCCTGACCCCAAGCTACTCCCCTAGACCTCCGGCCTCAAAGGGTCAGCAGTGTTTAACAATTCCGTTCTGCAGGAAATTCTGAGCACATCGAGATTTCATGTGCTGTTCTCAACTACCGCTATGTCCGTGTCGAGTTTCCCACACTTGCATCTGAGTAGTTTTGTTTAGCTGGAGTGCCTGAGTGGGACGAGTGCTAAAGACACCAGGAGTTATAGCAGTAGTTTTGGTAACGCTAACAGTCAGTTCTCGATGTTGGACATCACGAAGAATGACCAGTTAAATAACATGTTCCATTTTTTTATGGGACGAACAGAAATTCAGCAAAGAATTTGAGAAAATCAAGAAACAATTCAAGCCATAAATTCAACAGTGTTACCTTGCCAAGGGGAATACTTTTGATGTTGATAGTGCGGGCAACAGTAGCTGTGCGGACTTTCACGGTTTGTCCTTTCAGGGGAAAAAGTGTCCTAAGAGAATGCGCTTTTGACGCTAATGCTGACAAAGGCAGTAATGACTAGGTTGTGAACATACAGAACACGATACATCAATGGGGTGTGTTCTTCTGGCGCGAAATCCGCGAAATATTGGAAACACTCTGCTAAAAGCGAACAAGTGCGTTTTGTTACGAGAACTTGAAACTCTGAACCCAAAGGGCATCGTATTGATTCGAGGCTAAAGAAGGCCTTGAAATATGACAGCATTTTTGTTGTATGATCCAGTGCGCCATTCGACGCTCAACCGAAGTTAATCAGAACTCAAACTCAATCCTTAACAATATCAGTGAGGCCAGCGTGTCATCTCAGCTTGTTGAGCTTCAGGTGAGACCTTACTGTTTTATGTATTTTGAAAATTGGGGCTGATATTTCAGTCCCATTCGTAATCTCAAAACGTCTATATTTCCCATAATTACTGGCTAAAATTCTTAATTCAATATTTGTTTAAATAGGTTGGGACATTAAGTTCATTTCCTTATGCGGCTCCATAAGTTGAACCTTAATGCAATTAATGTGGATAGCTCTTGTTCTCAATGTTTAAATGTTTGTTAACGATAAAACAATCCTAATTTAAATCAAAACAGCAGGATTTTTCCTAAATTTTCCTAATTTCAAATATTGTTTCATGTACAATAAACTCTGCACAGAGCTAGCCCCTGTTCTAGCACATTTAATAGTCTTTTATGAGAATAATTGGCTTGATTTGCAAATTTCACTAAGTGTTATTAATATTTTGAAGTTGTTGGTGTTCTAAACATATTTCACATAAAATTGGACATGATAATTATTTAAAATATGGCCGGGATGTTTGCAAAACAATTGCACTTTATTGCTTTCAGAAGTGAAACTTTAAGTCTTAAGTATGTCCTACAAAAACTTGGCTATATATTCGAGAAATCAACAAATATCAATACAGCGAATTAATTTAATCAGAAAATGCTATAATAACTAGTATAATGGCCCTGGTAGCCAGATAGAGTGGCGTAGGTTTCTCTCACCATAGATGTCCATCGTTTTTTGTATTTCTGTCTAACTCATATACAAAACGTGTTTGATCAAGTACACATACACTTACAGTATTTAACTCACATCTATTGTTTTTAGCCGGATTTTTTTCGAAAAAATCTCGGCTTATAGATTGATGTTGTCGGGCGGGCGGGGGGGGCGGGGTGGCGGCGTGCTCGAAAATGTTAAAGTTCTTATTTCATGGTATAATTTTGGTATGCTTGGACCTAGAGTCTTCAAACTTGACATGAAGGTTGGCCAGGATTAACAGATGACCACTGGTCATTTCAAGGTCATTCATTTGAAGGTCAAGGTCACTGTGACCTTCAATATAAAAAATGTTAAAGTTGTTATAACTTTGGTATGCTTGGACCTAGAGTCTTGAAACTTGACATGAAGGTTGGCCATAACTAGTTAGTAACCACTGGTCATTTCAAGGTCATTCATTTGAAGGTCAAGGTCACTGTGACCTTGAATGTAAAAATGTTAAAGTTCTTATTTCATGGTATAACTTTGGTATGCTTGGACCTAGAGTCTTCAAACTTGACATGAAGGTTGGCCAGGATTAACAGATGACCACTGGTCATTTCAAGGTCATTCATTTGAAGGTGAAGGTCACTGTGACCTTCAATATAAAAATGTTAAAGTTGTTATAACTTTGGTATGCTTGGACCTAGAGTCTTGAAACTTGACATGAAGGTTGGCCAGAACTAGTAAGTAACCACTGGACATTTCAATGTCATTCATTTGAAGGTCAAGGTCACTGTGACCTTGAATGTAAAAATGTTAAAGTTGTTATAACTTTGGTATGCTTGGACCTAGAGTCTTGAAACTTGACATGAAGGTTGGCCAGAACTAGTAAGTAACCACTGGACATTTCAAGGTCATTCATTTGAAGGTCAAGGTCACTGTGACCTTGAATGTAAAAATGTTAAAGTTCTTATTTCATGTTATAACTTTGGTATGCTTGTACCTAGAGTCTTCAAACTTGAAATAAAGATTGGCCAGTACTAGAAGATGACCACTGGTCATTTCAATGTCATTCATTTGAAGGTCAAGGTCACTGTGAAGGTACTTTCCTGTCATTTAAATCAAAAATCCGGCTTCAATGCGGTCATCTCCGACCGCGGAACTCTTGTTGATGATATGTCATACAGTTGTATTGTTTTACTTTTGATGTTGTTCAGTCTCACATTCTTAGTTTTATACATATAAAGGTGTACAGTATCATGTTTTAAGTTTTATAATGACATATTTAAAGAGTATCACATTAAAAATTATATAGTATTACATGAATTTTAAAGTTGTTGATTCTCACATTTTGTTGTATAGTTGCACTTTTTAAGGAGTACAGTCGCACACTTTAATTTGCTAAAGTTATGCCTGTTTTTGTTTTTTGTTTAGATAAGTATTTTACCTTGCTACAAACTGTACTTTACCGTGTATTCTTCGCGGTTTTAAACAACAAAATTTTTATGTAAAGTTGGTGAAAGTAACTCATTGATTCAACGCTATTCTGAGTTCAAATTTGTGAATAATTAATTGCGATATCCTGAATATCAATTATAGACGCAATGTTTGTCATTAAAAAAGGTGTGTAAAGTAAGTTTGTTTTAATATTCATTCGTCACTAAATACAATCTGGGTTTAGTTTGCTTTCCATTGCTTTTTCAGCAAACATGAGCCCACAAGACAAACATTATTGTACAATCCCGACCCCCTTTTGCAAAAATATTACAACTCTCTCAAGAAATTCAGCACGAAATCCTCTTGTGTCAGCCTTACATGCTTCCTATCAAGATATTTTCCCATGTTTGCTTCATCAACACTTCCAACAGCGGATCCTTGGTAATTTAGACTTCCGTTCCAGCGTGGATGGGGCTTAGCAATAAATTGATGCTGGGCAACGGCAAATTGTTCGGGGCGAGTCGCTCGAACGGAAACGATCTGACCCAACAGATAGCTTATAGTGATGTGTCCATTAATGTGACTGACCTCGATATGTTGCTTTTAAATAATGCGAACCTTACACCAGAAGAACAGTCTGCAAGCAATTTAGGCCATTTAACAACCGTTGTTGTCTGGAATTCACGGCTTTGGGTTGACGAATTTGGCGTCAGGACTTGCTCTATCTCTGTCTACGGCAGCAGCAGCAGAAACAACAAAAAAAACAGGTAGTATTTGAGCGGTGCTCTGGGATACGGGTTTCAATGTATGTGCTTAAAGTGTCATCCCTGATTAGCCTGTGCAGACTGCACATACATTGAGTCATATTGCTTAAAGTGTCATCCCTGATTAGCCTGTGCAGACTGCACATACATTGAGTCCCAGTAAAGTGTCATCCCTGATTAGCCTGTGCAGACTGCACATACATTGAGTCCTATTAAAGTGTCATCCCAGATTAGCCTGTGCAGACTGCGCATACATTGAGTCCCATTTTACCAGAATGAGGCTCATATAAGTGTATCAGTCTTCTTTCTGCCCGATTAAGGAAAAGTTCCTAGCATCAAATGGGAATTTTGGTGTTTTTAAATTTATCAAACTTGGTAAATAAGAAGCAAATAACGGTTGATATCATATCAGTTTAAATCACAGAAGGTCAGCGCACAGTGTTGTCTATTTTTCAGCCAAAGGTCAGCCCCTGAACCCAAAGTTTATCATTGTATAACAAAAATTAATATAATTAATGTAATTGTTTCATTCGTTTTAATTTGAGTAAAACAATTATTTAATGCCTTTAGTTCATTAAACAATAATTTTCTTTATTTATTTTTGATATTTATTTAAGTGCCTGCATTTTGTTTTAAGAGCCAGTTCTTACAGAACTCTATTCAATCATAGATTGGTAACCAGCTGTACAACAGGCTCTCTTGCCAGCTGGGCCCAGACACCCAGGGACACTTCCTTCACATGGGTGGTGGTGGGTGGCTCTCGGCGAAGGACTTTTGGGCAGTTCAACGTGTCCTACTCGCAGAGTGCAGCCAATCTAAACATGGGGCTCCACATTTTCCTGGTCAAGATTACCTTATCCAAATAGTAGATTGGTAGTGTAATTTACTTTGTATTATGTGCAGTTGTTTTACTCCAAATTTCAATTCAAATAGTTTGTGTGTGTTATATATTGATAATACTCTCTCATGGGTGCTAACTTAAAAAATCATCAGGTAATCGTAAATATTTGTATTGTTTTGTATTGCCTTGAAAGTGTGTAAGGGGGGGGGCTTTAAGATTTATCCTTGTCAGTAATTCTATCTGTCCTTGCTTCCATCATTCCCTATGTCCAACCCACCTTTTTGTTGTTGAACTGCACTTAAAAAATATTGGTTTCAGAGGGATGAAACATGTCAGAATCAAGTGTATAGTATATAGATGGCTATGTTTGTATCAAGTCTTTGGTGTATAATCCATTTGTATCAAAAGCCTACAAACATGATGTATTTCTTATAAATGTTTTACTTAAACAACATTGATTGACTTCCAATATAACTGATACAATATCAGAATGTTTTGAATAATTTGGTTTACATGGGACACATTTATGGGATGCGCTAAGATTTTTTAATCTGTTCGCAGAAGCCTTATCCTCAAAAGTTCAGGTCCAAAGAAAGATGGTGACCAACTGCAACTCAGCCACTTCATCTCAATAGGTAAGTTCTTGTGCCATTGCAAAAGGGGCCACTATGGCAAAGCATTCAGGAGACCCAGTCTCAATAGCCTAAGACGTTAGATGCAATAAAGCTTTAATAAGCAGGTTAAACCTAATTCAAACTTTGGTTTCTGCTCATCATTTAATTGACCAGTTTATCTTATTTCAATTTAGGAGTTCAGCGATAAACTCTTGTATCGAATATAGAAAGAAGAAGTTTCAATTTTAACCCTCAATATTGCATTTTAAATTGATCATAAAGAGCTATATTAACACTCAAAACAACAACACCAACAAACAATTTATCAGCAGGTACCAACATATTTGACTCTTTAACTCTTTACAAAATCAGGTCCCATACTAATTGTAATTATGATTCTTTTTTCTGCGTAGCTGTGTAATGTCACTTTTGAACTTAGGTGTCCTTTAGGTAATACATTAATAAAAATGCCCGCGGCTACCCATGAATGAATACACTTAATTTAGTCCATTGGCTGATTTGAGAATACCACCAGAACATTGGAAACACGGCCGTGTCTTTCTAACACAGTTTTACTGCGTGTTCAGCATGAAACAATTTTATCTCTTATGAAAAGGCATGATAGATAGAACAGTTTTACACTCAACTCTTCACATCAATACAATTTGTGCGTAGATTCTACACCATCGTCAGTTCGCGGTTAGTGCGTGTGAATGTCAGAGTTTATATACAGGTCATTGCTGCGTTATATATAATAAAGACGCTATAGCGTGAACTAGCTGAACTGGAATTTTGTTAAGACCAGAAAGATGTTAAATGAAGATATCCAGCGATATAATTATGGTATGTCAATAAAAGATTCTTTATGTGTTTTCAACAATACCATAATAAATATTATTTTCAATTAATTTAACAAGAATTATTCCACCATATTGACTAAAGTATTAAGAATGAGCGCGATGATTCTCGATACTGTTTATACTCGAATCAAATAGCAATGCCCGACAAACCACTAAAACAGGTTTGTTTAAATATTTAAAATATGTACGGATACTTCGCATGTGGCCGGTTGACTTAAATGTTTTAATTTCACTTCCATTATTCATTTGGTTTTCTGTTTTGTATCTATAGGTTTATGACCAGCAAGATGTAATAATGTAAAATAAGCCGCAAAAACTCCACGTAACATCCCGTTCTGCGTGTGATGCAGCTAAGAACTGCACCGAAAAAGACATTTCGCTATCCTTGATCTCATTCATTGAACTCTTTACCTTTCATAAACTCCAACCACAATCAACGTCGTATATCATTTTAAAAGATATTTCTTGTTTACCATTGATGCATAAGAGAGTTCAGTGATGTCTATAGCTTTGAATAAGATGAATTTTTCTGTTGTCGGTATCTGTATATCAACTTTAATGACCAATTGTGACCTATCCACTATGTGATGATAGTTTTAATGGTAAACAAAGCACATGCCAGTAATAGTGTAAGTAGCTTTTTATTGATTGCATCAGGAATCGCCCATATGACTATTACACCCAGAACAATCTTAAATGTTACGTGTTGCAAATCAACACATTTAATGATCATTTTAGTTGATTTGAGCACGAAGTTCTCAAAGTGAGACATTGTGATCACCTTATGTTAGGGATCATGCCATACATGCCATACGTCCCGGATTGTCCGGGACAGTCCCGGAAATGAAGAACTTGTCCCGCTGTCCCGGAAATCTGTCAAATGTCCCGGAATTTACAAAATCCATATATACATGTACCTTTTCTTAGGCTTAACTGCACCTCGAATCTGTGTATATCTGCAGCGTCTCCATGACAATGCCTACCCGAATAGGCAGACTACGCTACGTGTCAAAATCGATCAATTAACAGGGGTCCTGTTATCATTTCGATTGTCTCACGTTCGCGGTCAAACCAAAAAGGCGGCATTGTTTAATGTGGTTGTTAATTGACTTTAATCTACTACGTCATTATTTCCCGCTGCGCAAGGGCAAAGGATAGTTGTTCACACATCTGTAGTCCAACATCGCTGAGTGAATAAAGGCGTATCAACAACTACGCGTTACACACCAGTCTTAATAACAATAACGCAGTGACGTCACCATCTATGTTTAGAACGCTTACACTGAAAACACGTGGCTTGTATCTAGTAACGGAAGTAGTAATGTTTAATTTGACGTTAATATATCAAGTGTATTTCGGATAGGCTTTCGAACTATTGCAATTAACGATGCGAAACAAAACAAAAAACGTATCAAAAATGCATTAGTCTATAAATATTGCTACATTTTATACATGTCCTGGAAAATCGGCAAAAGTCCCGGACAATTTAACTCAATGTCCCGGAATTGGTCTGAAAAATTATGGCATGTATGGATCATGCTGTGTGCTGCTTCAACTTATAGCTTGTTACCAATCTAGAAGCATGAGTTGTTATTGAATCTTGATGAAACTTGGTAATATTTTTTATCTGGACAATATCTAAGCCAATTTGCATCGTGTTAACATGCATCCTAAAACTAGGTCATCTATTCAAATAACAGAAAATCATGGTCGACACTCTAGAGTCTAGACGTCACGATTAAGATTCAATCTTGATGAAACTTGAATAAACTTGGTGTCAAGGCTCAATAATGCTGAAATATGGTCAGAATGCTTTCTTGGCATTTGAATTAAACACCGCTAAATTCCCCCTTAACTTGATTTTGCTAAGAAGATTTATCTTTAAACGAAAAATGCAATCAAAGCTTGGTTTTCCCAGCAAGGCTCATGTATTATAGAATTATTGTGGCAGCTGCATGTGGGCTGTTGGGCAGTGGCCTCACCTATAACCTCTGCTCTCTGTTTTAAGACAATTTAAATTGGATCTTCATGAAAGTTATCCATCATCATGATTCATGTTTGTGGGCTTAATAAAAATGTTCTCGTCTAATGAAGACACATTGACCGTTCTGCAATGATTAATAAAAACCAGTCTTCTGGAGTAGTGTAGTTTTTTTCTTCATTTTTAGGTATACGAACTGTCTGTAATTTACAGTGTAAAATTGCGACTTGTCTTAGCATAAATGCGATTATAATTTATTTAATTTTCCTATTTTTTTACAGCTCATACATTGCATAACTGTGTAATGCTTTGAATAGTGTATCACACGTGTCTATTTAAATGTCAAATATTGACTTGCCTTCAAGGTAGGACATTGCAGTGAATAGAAGCATGACTTTCTGCTGATGCAACTAGATATTCACTTTGTTGATATTTGATTTCATATGACAACATGCCAGTGAACAAGGCACCCTTCCTAAACCCTCGCCGACTGCGCTAAATGGGAACCTTAATATACATGAGATTCCAGGCGGAATGTAAAATCTGTACCACTCTGATCTCCAGTAGCAGCCCCAGCCGCGGGAGGCCGATTCATGATGCACCTATGGCCTTAATTATCTCTGAACATCCCAACCTCACATGACCTGTAGGGCGGGGATGTATATAAATGATCATTAAATCCCACAAACCAAGGAGAGGTTATATTGGAGTCAATTTTATGTTAGTTGGTCAGTAAGAGGGGAGTTTCGTCTGAATTTTCTGTAAATATATTTTTACCTCACCACATCTACATTTCTAAAGGGATTAAGTTAAAACTTCAATCATGTGAACCCCATGAAGTCTGGATTGAGAGTTAGTGGTCATTTTGTGACAAAGCTCTAACTAAGTATTGGTCAAGTCACTGTCTTGCATAAAAATATTTTACTGTTTCTGTATCTCACCATACATGGGAATTCAGAGGTTGTTATACTTATATTTGATTCAGGGGAAGGGGGGTTAACTAAACGTGTGCCCACAGTTGCACAGAGCCGTGTGAGTATTTTTGTTTAAAAACAACGAAAGCATTATATCCCTTGCATCAATTGTGATATAAGATTTTAAATCAATGTACTATTGTAATATTAATAATCTTACATTATACCAAATGTTCCAATATATATATATATATATATATAATTGTTTTCCAGTGGTTCATGTTCAGTGTCAAGCAGTATCCTAGCAATCAAGTCAAGTCAGCGCAGCAGCAACAACAGATGCAGCAGCAGTCGTACGCAATACATCAACAACACTGGTGCATATGCATTAAACTATAAAGAAGTATGAAGGCAAACATGTCTGTATAAATTTAGTTTATTCTCAACCATTTAATATTAACTTGTTATATTTATGCCCCCCTTCGAAGAAGAGGGGGTATATTGCTTTGCTCACGTTGGTCTGTCAGTCTGTCTGTCGGTCTGTCAGTCCGTCCACCAGGTGGTTGTCAGATGATAACTCAAGAACGCTTGGGCCTAGGATCATGAAACTTCATAGGTACATTGATCATGACTCGCAGATGACCCCTATTGATTTTGAGGTCACTAGGTCAAAGGTCAAGCTCACGAAATAGTAAAATGGTTTTTGAATGATAACTCAAGAATGCATACACGGCCAACAGGGCAAACTCTGAACAATATTACTGAAGCAACTGGTCTGTAATCCTAAATCTATAATTATCAGTCCAATGAAACATCATCCTTTGAGTAAATATGAATATGAGATTTTTTGTATGTTTTGTATATTAAATATTGTGTTAATTAGAGCTGCAACGATTCACCAACAGCTCAATTCGATTCGATTTCGATTTCAGACACTCCGATACCGATTATTTCGATTTGATTCATCTTCAAACCTAGTTTTATCATATATTCACTCTTATGCCTCAAAATTAACATTTCTGTTCAAATGTGATTTCAATAAAACACATAAAAAAGAATAGCAAATTAGGAATTTTAATATAAAAACTTCTCACTAGAAGATTGTGTTGATTACACAATAATATAAAAAATAAATAAACAAGAGGGCCTGAAAGGCCCAAGGTATCCCCCGCAACATATGCTTTGTTTGAGGATGGGTGCAAATTGGACGGATGAACATAATGATAGATGGACGGACGGAGGACAATAACACAAAACTAAGACAAAGGAAGGTTCTTAAGCACAAAAGTGCCGGACGGACAGCCGGACGGACGAACAACGCCAAAACAATATCCCTCCGCCTCTGGCGCGGGAATATATTCATACCACATTTTAAAGAAATCCGCCAAAGCGCTTCCAAGATATGGCTCCGGACACAAAAATTCCTATAGTAAAAAGCATTTTTTCAAGATACAAAGGGCCATAAGTCTGTTTTTAACAGATGGTGTACAATGCCATTTGGCGTGCATCATCCTCTTATGCATATATATACTCATACCAAGTTTCAATGAAATCCGCCAAAAAACTTCCAAGATATGGCTCCGGACACTAAAAAGCATTTTTTCAAGATACAAAGGGCCATAAGTCTGTTTTTAACAGATGGTGTACAATGCCATTTGGTGTGCATCATCCTCTTATGCATATATATACTCATACCAAGTTTAAATGAAATCCACCAAAGAACTTCCAAGATATGGCTCCGGACACAAAAGTGCCGGACGGACGGACAGCCGGACGGACGGACAACGCCAAAACAATATCCCTCCGCCTCTGGCGGGGGATAATAATGATAAGAACCTATCTGGAATCATATGAATGGTTGTACTATCACTATTATACTTTTACCCAAAACCGCTATAAGCATGTCTTCCATTGTGCCATGACAGCATCACCTGTTACCTGTAGGACAAATCACATTCTCTAATAAACTTAACGAAATTCCAACAGAAATAGAACTACTTTTCTGGCTCGCGACTTCAGAAGTTGCACTTGTGCCACCTCTTAGTCTTGCTAAATCAACGTTATGTTTTCGTTTGACATATTGCATTAGAGTAGTGGTTGAGCCGGACTTAGTGTACGCCACATCCATGAAGCACAGTTTGCACTTTGCTTTATCGGTAGGGCTACCATCCCGAAACCCAAAATACTGCAACACTTTTAGTTTTTGCTTCTTAGGCGCATCTGATAATTTCAATTTGTCGGCAACAACTTGTTCAGCCATTTTGACGCTTTTTCCGAAAGTAGACCGTAACGCGCTTATTGATTGGATGACTAAAGTATTAAGCAACCAATCGCGCGCGTCGTAATTACAGGTAAAGAAAAAACCTCCACCTTCCCGTATCAATAGTCAGAATACAGCGTGCTTTACGTATCTATGCATATATATGTATATATTTTAAAGAATCGAATCGAATTTGGTAGGTTTGGTATCGCAATCGAATCGAAGCATTTCAAATCGATTTTCAATGAATAGGATCGAATCGTTGCAGCTCTAGTGTTAATGTTTAATTTTGTTGATTAATATAAATATAAGCAGGACAGGGTAGGTAATACACTATTATATCTTTCTTATATACAGGGGAAACAAATGCAATAAGTTTATATTTCATGTTTAATGAATAGAGGATATCACCCCCCCCCCCCCCATTTTTTTTTAACATGATGTAATAAATTACCACACCCCACATTAAACCCCTTCTCACACCCCACCCCCTCTCACCCCCCACCCCCCTACCCCCCCATCCCCCTACCCCCCCCCATTCCCCCTATCCCCCCCCTACTTCCCCAACCCCCACCCACCTCCCCCCACCCCCCCAATTTATTTTTTTTAAACATCTTATAAATTACCACACCCGACATTATACCCCCTCTCACCCCCATCCCCCTACCCCCCACCCACCCCCCCAAAAAAATATTTTTTTTAAACATCTAATAAATAACCCAACCCCACATTATTACCCCCTCTTATTCCCCAACTCCCTACCCCCACCCCCCTACCCCCAGCCCCCACATCTCCCACCCCCCAATTTTTTTAAAAACATCTTATAAATGAACACACCCCACATTATACCCCCCTGTCACCCCCCCTTCCCCCACGCCTTCTACCCCCCCCCCCCCCCCCACCCCCCCCCCCCCAATTTTTTTTAACATCTTATTAATGACCACACCCCACATTATACCCCCCCTCTCACCCCCCTAAACCCCACCACCCCCCCCCCCATTTTTTTTAAACATCTAATAAATTACCCCACCCCACATTATTACCCCTCTCACCCCCCCCCCCCCCTAACCCCCAACCCCCACCCCTCCCCCCCCCCCATTTTTTTAAACATCTTATAAATTTCCGCACCCCACATTATGCCCGCCTCTCACTCCCCCCCCCCTACTGTACCCCACCCCCACCCCCCATTTTATTTTTATTTTTAAACATCTTATACATTACCACACCCCACATTATACCCCCCTCTCACCCCCCTACCCACCCCCCACTCCCCCATCCCCCCCCCCAAAAAAAAAATAAATATTTTTTTAATCAAGGTCAAGGTCACAGTGACTCAAAATAGTACAATGGTTTCCGGATGATAACTTACATTAGGTCAAAGGTCAAGGTCACAGTGACAAAAAACGTATTCACACAATGGCTGCCACTACAACTGACAGCCCATATGGGGGCATGCATGTTTTACAAACAGCCCTTGTTTATCAAAATATATGTAAGCATATTGATACATATAACTTTGCTTTGATTAAGTGTTCGTTTTATTTCACTCTGCCTCTTCTTGCCATGTTGAGGATGGCCCGCACATTGCCCCTGTACTGACCTGGGGGTTATTTGTATGGTCTATGGGCTTGGATGGTCATGGAAGTAAGAAAGTGTATGATTTTAAAGGGATTTATTCACAGATTTTGTATTTATTGTAAGTTATTCCATGAACTGTACTATTTCCATTGTAATTCTATTTATTAAAATAGATTGCAAATTCTTTAACCCATTTATTTTATATTGATCCATCGTTATCTGCAAATAAAGATCCATCTTTATCAGTTAAGAAAAGGACACTAACATAGGGCATCAGCAAGAACTAATTAAGATCCGCAACATTTAGGTTGGTGACTGTGTCTTTTTTAAAAATCATTACTATTTCTCTAGATTTACTATTTCTCTAGATCTATTTATTCATTTCATTACGTACATGTACTTGCAGACGTGAAAAGACTGGAATAATTTAAAAATTAATAATTCATTTAAGTCTTTTAAGCGGATACTTTGGGCGCTTTACACCCCAAGGTACGTGATTAATAAATTTTATGAAAAAGAAAAAAAATCTAGCTATGATCTCTTTTAAACCACAGGCCTTGGTTGTCAGTGATGTTCTGGCTTGGTCATTTTTAACTGTCTACAGACCCCCCCCCCCCCCCCCCCCCCCCCCGGTTGGATTGGACAAAATCCAAGGGAAGTAATAAAGCTTTAAAGGGAGATGATGTCTATACCTGCCAAATGATAAATTGAAATTTTATTTCAAAGTGGCACAGTAGGGGGCATTGTGTTTCGTGTTTCTGACAAACACATCTCTTGTTGTCAAGCTTTCTCAGCCAAGAGTTGGCACCCGCTATGCAGTGCTCTTGTTTCATTTGGCACATGATTGACTTTATTTCCAGGAAAACCGGATAACAAAGCGTTGATTTTGTTCTGGATGCATTAGCAGTCACAGTACATGAACCGACAGTAGTCATCTTCTCGAGATTCTGGCCTCTGAACCATCAGTCTATGAACATAATGCAGAGCAATCTAGGGGTGAGTTTTCAAGTCATGTGTTTATTTTTGGTATGCCCACTAATTCAGAGATGTGTGGGTGCATGTAGATTCACCCTTGTCCGTCGATACATCAATCCAGCTGTCAAATTTTGTGTCTAGTGTAACCTTGAAAAGTATTGCTTCTTGTGTGATGAAACCAAATATATTTACCATAATGCAAACTTTCCTACTTGTGTATTTTGTTTCATAATTTCTTTGATATAAATTGAGTTTTGAGACACAAGTAGAAAACCTTTCTCTTACTTCATACAAGTCATTTGAGTTTTCTCAAAAAAACTCTCGCCAAATACATATTTTTGGGGCCATCATCTAGTAGGCCCTTCCTTATTGTTATTTATGATTAGGTAATATTTGTCCGATAGCAAAAAGTATCTTTATAAAAAATTCGGGTACAGCCTAATATTGGCCGGGTGCCTTAAAGCGCATTTTTTGTACCCTGGGTATAGTGTGGTATACTTTAAGAGTACATGGAATACTCTTAAGTAGTACGCGAGCCAACAAGGACCAATCGAGCCATCATTTCCTCTATGGATTCAAATCAGATCATTCGAAACACCCTATGGAAGTTCTGTGCTTGTTCTTTATTTCCTTTGGTTTCAACAATTGAAGGAAAAACTGTATTACATCTTTCTTTTTTCAGACGCCAATTGACGAAATCAAACTGACCAATCAGCAACAAAGCCTGTTGCAGCAGTTGTTACCATATTGACCCCAGTCAAATCATGGAAGCTTAGACATAAATACTGTTTAAGATGTGCCAGTCTCTACAGACCTCGTGGTCTGTTAAGCACTTACTCTGACAGGTGTCATCTTTGGATTTTGTGACAGGTGGAAAATGAATAACCTTGTTCAGATTGAAATGGCAGAATGAAAAAGCACAATTCACGCGAAAAGCCATATATTAATTTGACCAGCCATGGTTTGTTGGAAGAAAAACAATCTGTCATGTATTATGGAAACTTTGATGCTGTCAGTCATTAACAATTGATGAGATATGTTAAATGATTTTTAGTATAATGAGATTAAGGTAACTTGATAAAGGCGTGTATGTTAAGTAATACTTTAAGCCCACATATTGCACGTCTATATAATTACTTTGTTTGTATTACGAAACTTGCATCTGATAACGTTATATGCATGGAAAATAAATTTTACTTCAGACATTCTTTCATACATTGAGCTTGAGATAATTCAAAGCTGTTTAAATGATGCTGGTAACTTGGACGCAATCACAAAATATGTATTGGATTCGGTTCATGTAACTTGTAATGCTGGTAACTTGGACGCAATCACAAAATATGTATTGGATTCTGTTCATGTAATAAGCATGTTTCAGTTTTCTGTTTTTACATGCAATATAGAAATGCTAGCTAAAATAACTGTGCAGAAAGGTTGAGAGTTTGAGGCTTCCTATTTGATCTGTCTGTCTTTTTCTATACAATAATCTTATTAAGTTTGCTCATTTGGGTCCGTATTTTATCAAGAATCTTGTTAAGTATGGCAGTATTTGAAATGAATATAAATTGAATGTAGACAACATTATTTAATCTTTCAATTGTCAGTTCTGTATTTACTTTTTTAACTTTATTGATTTGAATGGAGATTGTTTGTTAAATTATAAGATAATTACTTGTTCTTTATTTGGAATGCTTTAATTGTTTTGAAACTGAGTATTTAAAAATAAATTTATTAAATAATTATGATAAGGTTCATGAATAAAAGCCAAAGTCGTGATTGTTATTGTCTATTTTTTGTTGTTATATACATTATTTACATGCTCATAAATGTTGACAATTGTGTTCGGACATAATATATGTTTTATGTCTTACATTTGTGTATATACACATTTTGAAGACCGGATTTTCATGCTCTCAACTCATTTACCGGTAGTAACTTTACCAAAAATAAATGTTTATCACTGTATGATGGTAAATTTTGCAACTGATATATAGAGCAACTTTAAAATAATTGTATGTTCGATGTAAATAACTCATATATTGTTTCCATTTTGATGAGATAAACTCTATGTTTTCACTCCTTTGTACACATCCTTTGTAAACGGTACATCTTGTAGATTTTTGGTAACGCAAACAATTTAGCCCCTGTTAAATATTTATACAGGATAACAGATTCTGAAATTTAGCAATAGGAACAGGTTGTTAGATGCAATGCTTTTTAGTTTTCAAAGTTTACCAAGTATTTTAAACATTTGCTTAATTATGTTTTACATTCTAAAGAATAATTGATATCTCAAAACGTAAATCACTAAATTACAAATCAAGGGAGAGTTATGTAATATGCTTGCAATTGCTAAGAAGTGCAGTTGTTGTTTTTTTCTTTTCCGGTTAAAGCAATGTCATTTGCTTAAAAAAGTTGTCTCCCTTGTAAGAAAATTAATGTGTTCACATCTCAACATAACAAGTAAATTCATACAGTACATGTATTTAAAATTATTCACATGATATTCACCAATAAGTCTAATGGAATTTGTAGAATAAAATGTAACATGTTATTATGAAGATTGTAAGTGAATGTTTGGCACAAAATGCCTCTTAATCTCTATATTTACAACTTCAGCAAATGTCTAAGACCAGATTTTCCTAAATGGTGTGGTTGTTGACATTAATATTAAATTTAGTTCATGAACCATAAATGTTTTGTTGTTGAACATATAAAAAAAGCTTTATGTATATTAATTTTATGTCATATTTCAAACATATCATATTGATACGATTGACAGAAAATAAACATTTTGCTTTAATGTGTATACATGAAGTGTATACATGAGTAACGATTGGTACCATTCAAGCATGTTAATAATGAACTATAGTTGTAGTACTAGATGCATTTTTAGCTCATCTATTTTTTGGAAAAAAAATGAGCTATTGTCATCACCTTGGCATCGGCGTCCGGTTATGTTTTGTGTTTAGGTCCACTTTTCTCAGAAAGTATCAAAGCTATTGCATTCACACTTGGTACACTTACTTACTATCATGAGGGGACAGAACAGGCAAAGTGAGATAACTCTGGCGTGCATTTTTACAGAATTATGTGCCCTTTTTATACTTAGAAAATTTAAAATTTGGTTAAGTTTTGTGTTTAGGTCCATTTTATTTGTTAAGTATCAAAGCTATTGCTTTCATACTTGCAACACTTACTAACTATTATAAGGGGACTGTGCAGGCAAAGTTATGTAACTCTCACTGGCATTTTGACAGAATTATGTGCCCTTTTTATACTTAGAAAATTGAAAATTTGGTTAAGTTTTGTGTTTAGGTCTACTTTATTCCTAAAGTATCAAAGCTATTGCTTTCATACTTGCAACACTTCTTAACTATGTTAAGGGGACTGTGCAGGCAAAGTTGCATCACTCTAGTTGTCATTTTGACGGAATTATGGCCCTTTTTTGACTTAGTAACTCTGAATATATGGTTATATTTTGTGTTTCGATCCACTTTACTTTCAAAGTATCAAGCTTTGTATTGCTTTCAAACTTCAAATACTTTCATGCTATCATGCGGGTACTGTACCTGGCAAGTTGAATTTTACCTTGACCTTTGATTGACTATCAAGGTCAAATTATTAAATTTTGCTAAAATTACCATAACTTCTTTAGTTATGATTAGATTTGATTGATACTTTGACATAAGAACTCTTTCCTGACATACCAAAATAGACTCTATCCAAACCATTCCCAAAGCCCCCCCCCCCTCCAACCCCAGAATCCAGAATCCCCCATCCAATTTTTTTTGTTTTTCATTCTTTTTTAAAGATCATCTCATAAATAAAACCATCACACTATACCCTCCACCGCCCCCCCCCCCCCCCAATTTTTTTTTATTTGTTAAAAACAACAAAAAAAAAATTATTTTATTTTTGAAATACCGTCCAACCATCCCACTCAAGAATACCCCTCCCCCCCCCCCCCAAAAAAAAAAACAACAACAAATTGTTTGTTTTCTTATTTTTTGAAGATAATGTAATAAATGACCACACCCCCACAATATGCACCCCTCTCCACTCCACCCCTCCCTCCTTTGTGATTGAAGTATTGAGAGTCCCTTCACCTTTAAAAGAAAAATAGATGAGCGGTCTGCACCCGCAAGGCGGTGCTCTTGTTTTGATCATGTCTTAATTTGTTTGTCTACTCCAAATAAACATGTTGCATTTGTAAATAAAGCGTGTATAACCTCTATGTACTGTCCCAAGGTCTGTTTTCAAATACTTGAGTACCTCATATTGAGCAGAGACTTACCAATTTATGGCATTATTTGTTATGCACATGTCTGACTTATATAAATATCTTCAAGTTCTGAGATTACTGTTCAGGGTATTTTAAAGGTAAAAGTTTAAATATTTCTATAGACTGTAACCTGGTGTCTGTTAAGTTAATTTTAATACATTTATAATGTCTAGCGTATTGAATGTGTAAGTGTCTTTATTCTCGCCCGCATGCATTGTTGCTGTATGCTTTGACAAAGCTTACTACACAACCTATGTGTTTGTTTATCATTTATAACCAGTGGTTTGTCCGCAGAGGTTACATAATACTATACTCACTTAATAAATCAACTTCATATATTGATTTGATTTTGTATATATTCACTTCTCATAACTGAATCTGCAATAGGCCTTTGAATATGTGGTAAGAAAAACATTTTTTATTAAAGGTTAGAAACTTTATTATCAGATTTTGACAGATGGTGGTTAACATTTAACTGGAGAGTAGCCGGGAAAAAAATGGCTGTAAAACAGTGAAGTTTGATCCACTTTTAGTTATGTCTTATATATCACATTATCTATATTTTTTGTTAATTTGGATCATTATAATATCTATATTTTTTGTTAATTTGGATCATAATGATCTTTAAAAAATGGAATGATTATGAGGGTTTCCAAAATGATGCATTTATTTTATGTTAAAGTTATTGCTTTCAATTTTAATTTGTTATGGAAATATTTAAGTTTATGTGACTTACAAAGATATACATGTTTATGTTAGTGATGTGCTGTTTGATGATTTAAGAATTGCCTTGCACTCTGATTAAAGTAGATCGCCATTGATTCAAGTTCGAATACTGATGTACAGTTAAAGTGTGTTGTACTTTCAAATAAAAATACTATGTAAATATAATTCCGTTATCCCTTGTTTACAAGATCACATTTTTATTGCTCATCATTGGTGT